>NW_026068288.1:193228-229245 GCF_014885135.2 Alexandromys fortis | reverse complement strand
TTGTTGTTGAATTCTAACTTTAATCCATGGTGATCTGATAAGACACAGGTGGTTACTAATATTTTTTTGTAACTGGGGAAGTTTGCTTTGTTACCAAGTATGTGGTCAATTTTCGAGAAGGGCTGCAGAGAATAAGGTATATTCTTTCCTATTTGGGTGAAATATTCTATAGATGTTTGTTAAGTCCAATTGATTCATTACCTCCATTAATTCTCTTATTTCTCTGTTAGGTTTCTGTCTGATTGACCTGTCCATTGGTGAGAGAGGAGTGTTGAAGTCTCCTACTATTAGTGTGTGCGGTTTGGTGGCTGCCTTGAATTTTAGTAATGTTTCTTTTACGTATGTGGGTGCTTTTATATTAGGGGCATAGATATTCAGGATTGAGACTTCATCCTTATGAATCGTTCCTGTTATGAGTATAAAATGTCCCCCTCCATCTCTTCTGATTGATTTTAGTTTGAAGTCAACTTTGTTAGCAATTAGTATGGCCACACCTGCTTGTTTCTTAGGTCCATTTGCTTGATAAGCCTTTTCCCAGCCCTTTACTCTGAGTAGGTGCCTGTCTCTGTGTTTGAGGTGTGTTTCTTGTAAACAGCAGAATGTTGGATCCTGATTTCGTATCCAATCTCTTAGCCTGTGCCTTTTTATAGGTGAGTTGAGCCCATTGACATTAAGTGATATTAATGACCAGGGGATGTTAACTCCGGTCACTTCTTTAGTAGTAGAGTTCGTGTGCGTCCCTTCTTTGAGTTGCGCTGGTGACGGGTCTCTAGATGTCTGAGTTATTGTGGTCATTGTTGGACTCCTTGGTTAGAGATTTTCCTTCTATTACTTTCTGTAAGGCTGGGTTTGTGGCTACGTATTGTTTAAATTTGTTTTTATCCTGGAAAATTTTGTTTTCTCCATTTATGGTGAATGAAAGCTTGGCTGGGTATAGTAGTCTGGGCTTGCATCCATGGTCTCTTAGTTTTTGCAGTACATCTATCCAGGACCTTCTGGCTTTCATGGTTTCCATAGAGAAGTCAGGTGTAAGTCTGATAGGTTTACCTTTGTAAGTAACTTGGCCTTTTTCCTTTGCGGCTCTTAAAATTCTTTCTTTATTCTGTATGCTTTGTGTTTTGATTATTATATGGCGAGGGTTTGTTTTTTTTTGATCCAGCCTATTCGGTGTTCTGTATGCTTCTTGAACCTTCATAGGTACATCTTTCTTTAGGTTGGGAAAGTTTTCTTCTATAATTTTATTAAATATATTTTCTGGGCCGTTGAGTTGCACCTCTTCTCCTTCTTCTACTCCAATTATTCTTAGGTTTGGTCTTTTTATTGTGTCCCATATTTCCTGAATGTTTTGTGATGAGAATTTGTTGGTTTTGCTGTTTTCTTTGATCAGTGTGTTTATTTTCTCTATGGTATCTTCAGTATCTGATATTCTTTCTTCTATCTCTTGTATTCTGTTGGTAGTACTTGTCTCTGTAGTTCCTGTTCGTTTACCCAGATTTTCCATCTCCAATCTTCCCTCGGTTTGTGTTTTCTTCATTACTTCCATTTCATTCTTCAAGTCTTGAACTGCTTCCCGTACCTGTCTGATTGCTTTTTCATGTTTCTCTTGATTTTCTTGGGTATCTTTAAGCGATTTATTCATTTCCTCTACCTTTTTGTTTGTAATCTCTAATTGTTTATGGCAGTTTTTCACCTCCTGCTTAAGGTCTTCTATTATTTTCATATAATTCACTTTTGAGTCGATTTCTTCTAATTCTTCTGGAGTAGGGTGTACAATTCTTCTTATTTCGGGAACCCTTGATTCTGGTGATGTCATGTTGCCTTTCAGGTTGTTGGAGGAAGTCTTGCATTGGCGCCTTCCCATCTCCTCCTTCAAATGGAGCCAGGAGAGGCCTGGTGTCTTGTTCCAGTCTTTGCTGTGAATGAGTCTCTGGGTGTATCTCTTCAGTGTAGAAGCAGGGACCGTCTCGTCGAGCTGGAACTCCTCAGCACCCAAACATAGACTACAGTCCAGATGGAACTCCTCAGCACTGCTCTGGGTGGGTTGTGGATGCAAGCGCTATGTCTCTCCTGGTGCCCGGATTAGATCTCCTTGCTGCTTGGGTGGCTCTTAAACAAAGGGTCTACCTTGCTTGCTGTAGGCAGGCTATTGGGACAAAGGATCTATCACCCTCCCGATTAGGATTTGGTCCTAGAGCCCGAACAGGCTGGGCTGGGAGATGTTATGTGGTCAAAGAGGGAAGGGAGTCAGACGGAGGGGGGGAGGGTTGTGGATGCAAGCTGGGTGGTATAGGAAGAGAGAGGAGGTATCGGGCAGAATAGCCCCTGAGGATGACCAGGAAGTGTAGGAGGGATGAGGAACGTATGAGTTCCCTGTCCCGGGCTGCTTCTGCGGTCAGAAATTCACTCACCCCAATGATGTCTCTCCTGACGGATCTCCTTGCTGCTTGTGTGGCTCTTAAACAAAGGGCCTACCTAGCTCGCTGCAGGCAGGTTATTGGGGCAAAGGAGCTACCACCCCCCGTTTGCCCTCCAGCCCGAACAGGCTGAGCTGGGAGATGTTATGTGGTCAAAGAGGGGAGGGAGTCAGACGGAGGGGGGGGTTGTGGATGGTAGCTGGGTGGGATAGGAAGAGAGAGGAGGTATCGTGCAGAACAGCCCCTGAGGATGACCAGGAAGTGTAGGAGGGGTGTCTGAGTTCCCTGTCCCGGGCTGCTGCCGCGGTCAGAAACTCACTTCCCCCAATGATGTCTCTCCTGGTGCCCGGACTGTATCTCCTTGCCTCTCTCATATTTCGAGTTATGACAAGAACATTGTAAAAAAAAATACAGCATTTCAGCTAACCAAGTTGGAACTGTCTTGAGCAGCTGGTACCGAAAACAGGCCTTATAGTAGCACTATCAGCATTTTGAGGTCACATGAACCAGGTGGATATATGTGTGGCCCCATATTCTTCCTGGAAACTTCAAAGATTACTGCAGTAAAAATTCATTGTTAATTGTGGAAAGCTTAAACATTATTTATACAGGCATATATATTCAGTGACAGGTATGATAGACACAAAAATAGGCATGAAGAAAAGTCATTTTTTTTCTAAATTCTTTGCTATTTCCGTCCTTTACCATGGCTCCTGACATGAGACAGAAACTCCAGATTTTTATTTTAACAACATGCTTGGATTTAGAGAAGGACAGAGCCACTGTCCAACTCAAAGGCCAACTTTTATTTTTAAGTGAGTAATGATTATTATTTTATTTATTATTCAGATATTCTTACCCTCAGATGACATGTCCTCACAAGTGATAATTCTCTTTGCTTGGATAATCTGGATAATTATCCTTTCCTCTTTAGGCATCTAGGTGTCCAGAGTCTCTTGACTTTCTGAAAATGAGTATTTTCCTGAAAAGACAAGAATATAACCATGCCCCAACCTTTATGAGGTTTTCTTACCATCTGATTGGTTGTCACCTCTGTGGATGAGCTGTCATTTCTCTTTCTCAAGATATTTCTCTTTTTCATACTGAATCTTTACTAATTTTGATGGTATCCATGACTTTTCTTCTCCTGTTGAAACAAGAGCAAAATCTCTTCCCTAACGTAGCACATCTTGTGGCTTCCATTGTAATGTCAACACATCCTTGAAATACAGTGGCTGATTTAGTTCAGAAGACTTTTGTGTTATACAATGTCTCTCTGCTGCTCTTGTCCTTTTCTCATTAGCATTAAGAAAATTCAAGCATTATGCAATCTATTTCTGAAGGTATTTCCCATCCCTTTGTGTTTATTTAACATATCCTTTATAGTTTGATTTGATTTTTCTATAACTGCCTGACCTGCAAAATTGTGTGCTATACCTGTAATATGCTTTATATTATAATAAGAAAAAAAGCTATTCCATTTTCTTAGAGAAACATGGTGGATTATCATCTGTCTTATTTGTGCACATATACCCATGATGGCCATAACGTCTAATAAATGGGTGATTACTGAATCAGCTTTTTATGAGCTCAAAGCAGTTGTTCATTGAAAACCTGAATAAGTGTCAATGGTGTGGTGTACATATTTTTATTTTCCAAATTTTGCAAAGTGGAGCACATACATCTGCCAGAATTCATTCCTTTGAGTACCCTTTGGGTTAGTCCCTGCAGTTAGCAGTATTTGGTTATAGAAAGAGCAAGTATGACATATCTTTATAATCTCCTTAGCTTGTTGCCATGTAATAAAAACACTTTCTTTAAAACTTTGCTATTGACATTAAGTTTCTTATGGAATTCTGAGGCCTTCAATATAATTCCAATCAGTAATCAATCAACTTCTGCATTACCTTGTGCTAGAGGACCTGGAAGACCTGTAAGGGATCAGATGTGTGTTGTGTATATAGGATAAAGCTATTCCTGAGTATATCTTGCAGTTAATTCTGTATCATCTGGTATAAATTCAGTGGTTTCAATATGCAAAACAACTTTTCTGCATAGTGTGAATCAGTAATTATATTAAGAGGTTCTTTAAAACCCATTAGTACCATGAAAATAGCATATATTTTGCCTTCTGGACAGAATTATAAGGGCTTTGTTCCACCTTACTTAAATCTTCTGATTCGTAGCTTGGCTTTCCTGATTTGTTTGCATCAGTATAGAATGTATGGGTTCCACTTATCGGTGTATTCTGTATAATGCAGGGAAGGATCCAAGTAGTTCTCTTTATAAGGTTAATTATATCACTTTGGATATAATTGTTATTAATCTCTCCTTAAAAATTAGCACAAGGTCTTTGCCAAGATTCATTGTCTTCCCACATTTTTTTTTTAATTTCATCAGAAGTAAAAGGCACTATAATCTCTGCTGGGTCTATACCTGCTAGTTGACGAAGCCTCAGCTTACCTTTTATAATTAATTCAGAGACTTTTTCCACATAAGTTTTCAATTTTTTACTTGATTTATATGGTAAAAATCCATTCTAAGATAATATCTTTCCATTGCATTAAAATTCCTGTGGGGGAAATTCTGGAAGTCAATATGACTAAAATGCCATCAAGATTTGGATTCAACCTATCCACATCTGCCTCCTGTAATTTTTCTTTTAACCTATTTTATAACCTAGGTAATTGACAGAATCACCTCTCTGTATTTTTTTCAGGAGCAATTTGTAAACACGATTTTGGCAAAACTTTATTTCTCCAAACATTCTTTCTAAAGTATCCGTGTTTGAATCAGATAGCAAAATGTCATCCATGTAATGGTAAATTATAGATTTATGAATTTTTTACATATTATTTCCAATGGCTGACTTAAACAGTATTGGCACAGGGTGGGGCTATTGAGCATTCCCTGTGGAAGATGGTCCACTGGCATCTCCTAGTAGGCTGATGATTATTATAAGTATGCACTGTGAAGGCAAAGTTTTCTCTGTCCTTTTCTTGTAAAGGTATAGTGAAGAAACAATCTTTTAAATCAATAAGTATAAAAGGCCATTTTTTGGTAATAAAGAAGGTAGAGGGATTCCAGATTGTAGAGGGTCTATAAGATGAATTACCTTATTGACAGATCTTAGATCTGTCACATTCTCCATTTATCAGATTTCTTTTTTTTAACTTTTAATCTAAGTTTTATTCTTTCCTTATTTCTTTATATTATACTTTCGATATGCATGATAATAATCATAATAAGCAATTTTTAAATTTAAAAATTATTGGGGTCAAAGTTGAAATTATTTTAGTAGGAATGTATTTGAACTTCTATAGTTCAACAACAATAAGATACTGATTATATCTTGTTGAAAACAAGATTCTTTTTAAAAGAAAACAAGCTATCTTTTTCTCATTTTACTTACAAATCCCAGTTCCCACTCCCTCTGCTCCTCCCATTTTTTTCACCTACCCCACACCCCGATCCATTTCTCAGAGAGGGTAGGCCACATTGCTTTGGGGAAGGTTAAGCCTCTTCCTACTATATCTAAGCTGAACAAGGTAGTCATCCAAAGAGAATAGGTTTCTAGAAAGCCAGTACAAGCAGTGGGAATAAATCCTGGTGCCACTGACAGTAGCCCCACAGTCTGCCCACCCATACAATTGTCACCCCCATTCAGGGGGACTAGGTTGGACATATGTTGTTTCATTTCCGTCCTGCTGGAGTTGATGAGCTCCCATTAGTTCAGGTAATCTGTTTCAGTGGGTGAACCCATCATGGTCTTGACCTCTTTACTGATGTTTATATTTTCATTCCTCTCACTCTTCAACTGGACTTTGGGAGCTCAGTCCAGGGCTCTGATGTGGGTTTCTGCCTCTGTTTCCATCAGTTGCTGGATGAAGGATCTATGGTGATATTTATATATTCATCAGGCCGGACGGTGGTGGCACATACCTTTAATCCCAGCACTTGGGAGGCAGAGGAAGGTGGATCTCTGTGAGTTCTAGGCCAGCCTGGTCTACAAGAGCTAGTGCCAGGAAAGGCTCCAAAGCTACAAAGAAACCCTGTTTCGAAAGAAAAAAAGAGATATTCATCAGTATGACTACAGGGCAAGGCCACGTTGGGTACCCTCTTCTCTGTTGCTTAGGCTCTTAGCAGGGGTCATTCTTGTTGGTTCCCGGGAAATTCTCTAGTGCAAGTTGTTCCCTCAATCAAATTAGCTCTTTCCTTGCTCCCATCTCTGTCCTTCCTCTACCTGGAATTCCATTCCCTCAAGTTCTCCTCTCATCTTTCCCTTCCACCCTTCAGAGTTCCAAGGCTTGGTTGATTCTTCAATATGATGAGCATCTAGTTGCTTCTGTACCAGCTGTCCTAAAGCCAATAGTTTGTATTCTGTTAATAGCCACTGTTTAACCCATATTGATTTCTCAGTTAACCATTTTAAAGGTAGTACTGTTGGTACCTCTAGAGGTTTGCTAGTTGCTTTGTGTTCTTGTACAGACTGAATGGCTGGTGTCCTTTTTTCTATAGTACCTTATAATATCCTTCCTAAAATTATGAGTTTCTCGGATTTCAGGAATGCTAGTCTAGATATTCCATTGCTAAAGCAGGTCATGACCCCATATTAGTCACAGCCTCAACCTTCTTCTCTGTCCTTCTGGCCCTATGCATTCAACCCATCTTGTGCTTTGTTTAACTTGAGATAGGGTTCCAATTCCTAGTAATTGAACACTTGGCTCTTGAATAGGCCAATTTTGATGCCAAGATTCTGGAATAATGATACTCACATTCACACCCATGTCTATGAAACCCATAATTACAATGCTATTTATATGCACTCTTAGCTTTAGTCTTTGATCATTTATATAAGTCTGCCAGAATATACGTTTCCTATTTCCTATTGGAATTTTTGATTCATTCTCCATGCTTATTCCATCATCTAGAAAAGTATGGCTTTTTACAGAAGATTCTGGATTTTTAAATTTTCCTTGTGAGATATATCCTTTAGAGTGACTAGGAATGACTGATCCACTTTTGATTTGGGAGCCTCAGAGAGCCCCCCCAAGGAGTTTCCCAATGGTATCAGGTGGCCTTGTCTATCTTTTGTTGATCTGCATTCAGTGGTCCAATGTCGGACTTTGTCACACCTTCTACATATACCTGAAGGCTGAGTCCTCCTATTCTTGCCATTCCCAGAGGAGATATTATTCCTAGGAATTCCTTGTCTACAATCCCTTCTCAGATGTCCTATTCTGCCACAATTAAAATATTTTGCATTTTGATATCTCTTCATTACTGTGGAAATTGCTTCTCCTACCCCAAATTCAGTATTATAGTCAAGTGTCCCAGTCTTCATTGTATGCAGGATCCATTCATCTATTTGTGCTGATCTAACCTTTAAAGGCCCAAGTATCTTTTTGTATTCTAAGTTGGCATTTTCAAAAGCCAGAGATTCAATAAGTACTCATTTAGCCTCTGGGTCTGTTACTCTTATTTGTACAGCTTTAGTTAATCTTTGTAAAAAAAAAAAAAAAGGTCACTAAGGGATTCTTTCTGGCCCTGTTTAACCAATTTATTATATGATTTAATTTATTTTCCTAGTTCTTGAATCCTGTCCCAAGCATTTAAGGCTGCTTTGTGGCATAGGGACAAGATCTCTTCATTATAAAGAGCTTGAACATGTGGGTCAGCATAAGTGTCCTCACTAAGAATTTGATCTTGGGAAGTGTCAAGTCATTTTGCTTTTCCCTGATGTTCTAAAATTTTAGCCTCTTCCCTGAAATAACATTTAAACATCAGTTTAGGCCCATCTTCTAGGACAGTTAAAACTAACTAAAGCCAATTGTGTGGCATCAATTTAATGCTAGAAGGCCATGTCTTTATCATCTCCCTAACAAATGCAAAATGCAAACCATAAGTTACTACTACTTGCTTAATTTCTTTTAGATCATTCATTCGTATAGGTATCCATCCACCTTCTTTCAATTTTTTAGAGCCTTTAGAACTTGATGCTTTGTCAGAGTAGATTACAGGGTAGGAAGCTAAAACCCTGGGTAAGTCATCTCTGACAGCTACTAGTGATGGCAAATCCTATCCTTCTACCTTCTTTCCCTGCTCCTCAGCTCCAATAATTTGCTTAATCATTTCCAATCTTTTTACTACTGTCTTTTGTAAAGCCTGAATCTCCTGGCCTATATATATATCCCTAGTGATTTCATTGAGGCACTAGCCTCTGGTCCTCATCCTGCACATGTGATTCCAAGGTCTGAAGTTTTTTCCTTTAAAGATAATATCTCATCCTTGGAAATTATTTGGATAACATACAGATTGCCTTCCTGGAGAGATAGTGTATCTGCTAACCTATCATAACTATTTATCAAATTTTGATTGTCAAATTCAACAGTATGAATTCCTTCAGATAATTTCTCAGTACCCTTTGACAGGGATTCAATTTTATCTGTCAAATTAATGTTACCCTTTTCAATAGTATTATTTTTTTCAAGTATCTTTGGATTTTCGATGGTATTAATCCTGTCAGCTAGCTATTTATTATTAGTCTGTAAAGACTGTATCATTTCTAAAAGTGTCTCACTCGGGACTATCTTATCAAACCATTTTCTTAAGGATATAATATGAAGAGAAAACAGATCCCCAATAACCAATAAATGGATGTATCACAATAACCATATAAGCCTTGCAGAATACAATCTATAGTATTAGCAAAAACGTTACTAAAATTTTCCATCGTATTGCTGTCTGCCATTATATAACTTTCAAGTTTATTGATTTATTAATTACTCTTATGAGGGCTGGTAAATTGTTTTAGGTGTAATAATCTTTATTGTCCAGCAGGTGTCATGGTTGAAAGTTGCAACTAGTGGCACAACCCAGTACCACAAAAAGTCCTGAACTCCTTTTTTTTTTTTTTTTTGCCTTGATGCTGGTTAAATATTGAGAAATATGCTTTGCTTCACAAATTAAAAGCAATTAAATCAGTTCCATACATGGAGCAAGAAGCTCATAACTCATGGGCAGGGAGCACACGCTGGAAGCTGTGCAAGTCACCACGTGGCAGGGAATGCAGCAGTGGGGGAGTGGATGTACATGAGCTTGGGAAATTTTGGAGTCGTTGCACATAGTTAGCTCCACTGTGGCGGGGGTTTAAAAAATGGTTTAGGTAAAAGCAAATCAGGTGGGGTGGGGTAGGAGATTTTCTTGGCTGCAGTTAGTCCTTTAAGTGGGTCCACGCGTTACTTGTGGAGTCAAAATCAACGTGGGTGCCAGATAGAGTTGGATGCTTAAAAGAAATCCACATTACCTTAGAAGTGAGTATAATAGAGGGTCATTTATTTAGGAGTAGACTCACAGATTATAGTCCTCTGCTTGATCGGGGAACAGCAACTGAATTCCACAGACAGAAGAGAGGCAGGGCATGTGCTTTACAGTGGCATATATAGTATAAGAGGTCACGCCGAAGTGGGCAGGTAACGTAAAGGCTACTGGCTTTAGGAATTCCTGCAGCACAAGTAAGTTGATAGGCATANTATATGTGTGTGTGTGTGTGTGTGTGTGTATTCAGTGTATATATGTGTATACATATGTATATATGTACATTTCAGTAATGTACATATACACACACATTACTGAAATGTTGAAGTTAGTGTTACATGAGTTCTAATTGGTCTTAAAAAAATACCTGGAGCTAGATATCAGAGTAAATGCTGAAATATTGGGGAGACAAAGGAACAAGCCACAGCCCAATCTTACCTTGCTAACTCTTCAGTCTAAAAAAGGCTGAGCTCCTGTCTCCTCCCACCTTATATTCCTCTCTACACCCAGCCATATCACTTCCTGTCTGTCTGTACAGACCTATAGACCTCTATGGTTAACTAATGTCTCACTTAGCCCTCTGATCTTCAGTCAAGAAGCATAAACAAAACATCACCGCAAATTAAAGACAAATCTATCCCCTCAATAATATATACGATAACTTTTCTTCTAGATTTCTGGAATACATGGCACACCATTCTTGTCCATGGAGACCCTACAACATTTTTATATTGCTAATACAACTGAGATCCAAAGCTGCATTTTTAAGCATCATCTCTGATACTTATTGAGTCTCCACTACCTGGCCTTGCACTTAAATGTGCTGATCTTATAGCTCTAAACCAAAACCTTACAATTTTCATTTTTATACAGCTCCCTGGAAGACAGTGATGTAACTCCTGAGATCACATAGTTTTAAAAATAATTATTTTCAGGCATTTATTTTACTTCCCTTTTCTTAAGTTCTCCTACAATGCAATAGGCCCCGATCTCACATGATTAAATAGTAAATTCGATTTGAGTGTTAACTACAGTGCATTCTGCTATTTAAGGGGATATTTTGTTTTCTTCATTTAGCCTTGGAAATGACTGCCCATACTTCTCAACAGCTATGATTCTAAGTAGTTGGATTTACTGCTACTATCAAACAGAGCATGTTGTTGGTTACTTTAGTTATTAGTTTACATGGATTAGAGTCCTTGAGGCAACTGCAACCACGTTTGTGATTTTGCCCAGCTCATTTAGTGCCAGTGACCATTTTGTAATATGAAGTCACTGGATTATGATCTCTAATGTCCTTTCTGGCTCTTACCCTACATGATTCCATGAGACTAAATACTGCTTCTGAGGTCATACATTCTTTCACACAGATCCAAAGTTGACTATGAGGCACACATAAAAATATCCTCAAAGCTGAATATACTGTAAGTGTTCTATATACCTGCAGATATACCCTTTAAACTTCATTTTTTTTCTCTTAGTTCTGTCCGCACAGCACTGTTACTCCCATTTTGACTTCACCAACACCATTTTCGTTCCATGGGTATGACTTTTCCTAGAAAAGAGATTCACAAGAATCCCTTTTCTAGAAAATTTGAGAAATCAAAACAGAGAGAAAACAAGGTAGTTAACCTTTCGTTAAAGCCCTGAATGTATGAAAGCTTACATTTACTCAGTTTTAGGGGACCAGTGGAATAATAAATAAGGGAGAATAAGAAGAAAATATTCAAGTTTAGGTTGTGGAAGATGGACAAGAGAAGCATGGCATTTGCTGAAGCAACATGACACTTAAGGGGATAATAGGAGATGGGCAAATTAGGAAGGAAATTTGCTATTTTGTGACCTTCTGACTATTACAAGCTAGTGTAAGAGATGTATAACTGATGTGCTTTTGATCGTGGCTACACTTCTAGAGTAAGAAGACCCAGAAATAGCCAACTATAAGATCAAAAAAATAAAAAGAGGGAGTTGGGTGTCTTTCAATACTCTTCTTGCCCTCATAACCAGGATCAGAGTCAAATTTTTGTAAATTATGAAGCAGGGACAATTTGGAATGTCCTCTCTAGGTCAAACATCCTTAAAAACTGTGCAAACAAGACTGGAGATTGCCCGGTGGTTAAAAACACGTACTCTGAAAGCTTTAGGACTTGAAATTGAACATCAGCACCCACATAAAAAGTTAAACATGGTTGCTTGTGTCTGTAACGCCCAAACGGGGTAGAGATAGGTAGATTTCAAGAGCTCACTGAAATTACAAGCATCCCATTAAATGAAAGAGTTTTTCTCCAGGCAATAGGGTGGGGAGAGGGCAAGGAAGACAACTACCCTCCTGCTGTAGCCTCTGCACACATATGTACATATTCATACACTTATGCATACACCATATACATATACTACACACACATACACACATACACACATGCCATATGCTTGCCAAAATATAGGAAAGACAAATGCAGATATTCAAGCATTTTTAAAATGAGAAATCACAACTAAGTACAATATTTAAATCTGACTGCCCCAAATGCCACAATGAAAATAATTAAATGCAATATTTTCATTAAGTAACTTCAAATACACACACACATGGTACCTTTCTCTTGAGTTTTGGCTTGTCCTAGTTTGCTTTTTGTTTCTGTGATAAAACTCTGTCAGAAAACTACTTGAGAGGCAAAGAATTTCAATTTACAAGTTACATTCTGTCACCAAGGAAAACAAATGCAGGAGCCTGAAAAAGAAACCATGAAGGTGTACACTGCTTACTGGATTTCCTTTCCTCACTTGCTAGGCTATGTTTTTTTTTTTTTTTTTTTTTTTTTTTTTTTTTTTTTTTTTTTGTATAGCCAGGTCTACCTGCCCAGGATGACATGACCCACATGACCCACAGTGTACTGGACCATCCTACATCAATTAGCAACCTAGAACATGTCCCAAAGATACACCAGCAGACCAATATGATGGAGGCAATTCTTCAGCTGAGGCTCCTTCTCCCCGTGTGTGTCAAGTTGAAAACCAAGATTAGTCAGTGTAGAGTTTAATGTTGGATTTTTGCTTCTACTTTATTTTGCTGTGATATGACAATGCCAGGAAATCATTTTCTATTAAGAGGATCAACAATTTGTCTTTCTATTAGCATGACTGTTAAAAATACACTGTTCCTATTGATAGGTGAGACAAAAAAGAATGTTGTAAATTCGGGTAGATACATGATCTATGCTTGTAAAAGTAACTTAGATTTGTGGTGTTAACAACGTAAGAAATTTGATAACTTCTATTTTATGTAATTTCTATCCAAAATAAATATAAGTACAATTTATATTTGTATATATTGTGTTACTGAATGTTTGTAACAAGAGAAATTATCTGGGAACAATACATTAACAACACCGCTTCGTTATAATTTTACACATCAGGTAACTTAAACAAGTTTCTACAAACTATCTTCTTTAATAATTTATTTTTATAGTATGTGTGTGTGTGCATGATATGTGTAAATGAGCATGTATTCCAAAGCATGCATGTCTAGGTAAGAGGACAACTTTGAGGAGTTAGTTCTCTTCCTCCACTTTTATGTAAGTTTTGGGGCTAGAACTCCCATGTGCAGGCTTGCTGTGCAAGTACCGTTACCCCTAAGCCACCTCACTGATCCACAATCTAGTATCTTCATTGACATGATTCCACTTTTACTCCTCCAGTACCACATGTTTTCAATGCCCCATACCAAAAGACACATCCCTATAGTGATAAGAATGCTGGCTTTGCACCTTTATGTCATCATGCTGAATAAACAGGCAGAGTCAGCAACAGGTATTTGAGGAATTAATTTCTTTATCTATACACATGCATTAGGCTGAAAGGGAACTATATAAATCTCAAAGATAAAACTGATCAAATACCACTAACTTTGTCTCCCACCCAATTTCCCTTTACTGGGTAACACAAAAGAAAGAAAAAGGTATAGAATTAACTTTTAGAAGGAACTATTTCTCATGATTTGTGACTGATAAATCTAGTATCATTGTAGAGTAGACTATCTGTCTTATGATCCAGAAATTTAGGTGAGAGTGGATGTCACAATTTTAGAGCTGAAATTTTTGTACCTTGGGAAAGCTATGTCTTTGCTTTTAAGGTCTTGAAGTAATTGGCTGGAGCCCACTTCCATTATGAAATATTTGCGTAACCACACCAAGACTTGTACTGGGAAAAAGAAATGATTTCATTCAGTTGCCACATAAAGTCAATAATCACAACCATGTAAGCCAGTATACTAAAATGTGCTATTTTTTAATTTTTTATAGAAATATGAAGCCATCTGAACTCATTCATATGGACCCATACAGGATGTTAGAGTGGACATACATACTTCATATTTGCATTATCAACAAATCTCATTCATTTCGTCTCCAAATATATCTAGGACCAGTAAATTTCTCTTTAGTTGTGAATGCTGAAATCCACTCTTTTCTGTTGGACCACCAATTTTTTTTCCTGGTGTTCTAATCTCTCGTGTTCTTGATTCAAGAATTAATTATTCTCATTTTGTTTCTAATTTTATGAAAGCATATTTGAACAGAATATTTATTTATTCTGTGGCAAAACGCTTCGTACCATTGGGGTTTTTATTATACAGTTCCATGTATAAATAAATACACTTGTATCCAGTGTTGTGCCAAGTTTCATTTTAATTATCCATCTTTGGACAATTTGGAGTATCCTAAACTATATCCGTTTAAAAGCAGTACCAGTGAAAGTTCGTGACAAGAGTCTTTCTTGCTTAACAATCTGTTTTAAAGTACTTTATACAAAATAAATTTGGCAGACTGAGGAAAGAATGAACACTTCCTAGATTGGGTATCCTTCAGAACCAGAAATTATTAAAGAACCCCATTGTGCAGTGTGGGTCGCAGGAACTGAGATAGAATAGAATGGATAGAATAGAATAGAAATACAGAATCAAAAGTGGATTGATTATGCCAAAAGTTGCTTTCTTTTTAAAAAGTCAAGCAGGCTTTCCCTTCTCCCTTCTCTCTCCCCCTCTCCTCTTCCCCCAACCTCAACCCCACCCCCACCATTACCCCTACCCCCATGCTCCCAACTTTTGCCCAGCGATCTTGTTTGCTTCCAATTTCCAGGAGGATCTATATATGTTTTTCTTTGGGTTCACCATGTTATTTGGCTTCTCTAAGAGAGAGAAGGGAGAAGGGAAAGACTGGGGAGAGATTGGGGGAGTGGGAGGGTGGAGATGGAGGAAGGGTGCATATAAAAGCAGGGAAGAAGTTATCTACATTAGAGGAACCATTTTAGGGTTGGCAAGAGACTTGACTCTAGAGGAGATCCCAAGTGTCCATGGGGATGTCCCCAGCTATGTCCTTGGGCAGCAGAGCAGAGGGTGCCTGAACTGGCCTTGCCCCACTATCACACTGTTTATTACCTCAAATATCACCATAGAATCTTCATCTGGCAACGGATGGAGATAGAGACAGAGACCCACACTGGAGCAACGGACTGAGCTCCCAAGGTCCAGTTGAAGAGCCAAAGGAGGGAAAAGATGAGCAAGGAAGTCTGGACTGTGAGGGGTTGGTCCACCCACTGAAGCAGTGTGCCTGTTCTAATGGGAGCTCATCAAATCCAGATGGACCAGGATTGAATGAGCATGTGATCAAACTGGACTCTCTGAATGTGGCTGACAATGGGGGCTGACTGAGAAAGAAGCCTTTGATAAAGGCACTGGGACTTGTTTCTACTGCATGTACTGGCTTTTTGGGACCCTAGTCTATTTGGATGCAAAGCTTCCTAGGCCTGAATGGGGGGGGGGGGCTTGGACTTCCCACAGGGCAGGGTTCCCTGCCCTCTCTTAAGGAGGGAGGGAGAGGGAGGAAGGTGAGTGGGGGAGCGGGAGAGGAATGAGAGGAGGGGAGGACATGTAAACTTTTGAATGGAAAAATTAAAAAAAGTAAAATTAAAAAGTCAAGCAGAGGTGACTTCTTATGTTGGCTAAACCTGGTCTGTTTAAGATAATTTAGTTGTTATATCTAATTATTCAGAAGCTTACATGAGTGACTTACTTTTGGTTTCTTGCCATAAAACTTTAACAATTCCACCTTGCTTTGGTCCAGTGGAAACCAGTGGAAAAGCTCAGTCCAAATCAATGGCCTTCTATAAATGTTACATAACATAATTAAAAGAAGTTCTGTGGCCACCTAATTGAAACTGTTATGGTTTGAATGTGAATTGTTGCCCATAGGTTCTTATATTTGAATACTTGGGCCCCAGCTGGTGGTACTGCTTGGGCAGGTTGGGACGATGAAGTGTTGCTGGGCCATTTGCGTGTGTATCTTGATGTTTTATAGCCCAGTCTCACTTCCTGTATACTTTTTGCCTCCTTACAGTAGATACAATATAACAATCTGTCCCTGATTCTGCCTCCATGTCTTTTCTGTCTGATGGAATGCATCACCTTGAACTTCAGGCAGAATTCATCCTCTCTTAAGTTGCATCTTATCATGGATTTTGTCACAACAAGGAAAGAAGCTGACAGAGACATTGACTTTTCCCGGCAAACATGGTTTCTTTGTGAGGCTTTTGTTTTCATCTTTCTTGTTGCACTTACATAATTTCCAGGAGTTGAAAGGGAAAAGATGAACTTATGCAACATTTCTTCTATGGAAATAGCTGCCAATTCTTGCTTGAATAATAGCTGATACAAAATAGTGTTCCATAAGGGGGGGAGGGGAAGAGGGGTAGGGAAGTGGGAGGAGGGGGTGATATGTGCAAGGAGGGGGAGGGAAATGGGAAATGGGGAGGAGGTGGAATTTTTTTTCTTTTTCTTTTCTTTTTTTTATTGAAAAAAAATTCCTGCCTCCTCCCAGCCTCCCATTTCCCTCCCCCTCCTCCCACTCTTCTCCCCCTCCCCCCACTCCTCTCCCCTTCCCTCTCCAGTCCAAAGAGCAGTCAGGGTTCCCTGCCCTGTGGAAAGTCCAGGGTCTTCTCCCCTCCATCCAGGTCTAGGAAGGTGAACATTCAAACTGGCTAGGCTCCCACCAAGCCAGAACATGAAGTAGGAACAAAACCCCATGCCACTGGAAATTTTATTAATTTTTTTTGCAACAACTAAAAAAATAAACACACACAAAAAAGACAGTTTAGATAAAAGAATTAATGATTAATTCAGCAAAATGAATTCTGTACTTCTGAAACTTAGATATTCTACTAAAATGTCTAGATTAGGGCCCTAGAGTCACTACATATACATAATCTCTAGTTTCACTTGGAAATATTTGGGTGGGGAGGTTCAAGACAAGGATTTCTGTGTAGACATGGCTATCCTGGAACTCACAGTGTAGACCAGGCTGACCTCAAACCCACAGAGATACACTGCATGCGCCTCCTGAGTACAGGGATTAAAGGTGTGCACCACCATGCCTTACTCACTTAGAAAATGCTTTGTGCTGCCACATTGATGAGCCAGTTTCCTATTTCCTAAGTAACAATAATTACATATCACACGACAATTTGGTCAGATGTGGTCTACATATATGATAGCAGTTCTATGTGATTATACCACTGATTTTGTAGCTATCTTTATGTATGTAAGCACATTCTGATATTTGGAAAATGATGAAATAATATAGAAACAAATTTCTCAGAGCTTTTGTAGCCCAATGTAAAAGGATTCCTAATTATATTCCACCCACAGTCTTCTATTCACGCAGTCTATGAATATCCACCTGCATTGCTCGCAGATAGTCTTCAGATCCTGATCCAATACGAAAACAGTTTTCAGGTGGAAATCTCAGACATGTTAAGAACATACAAAATTACGTGGGTGTAAGTATAATTATTAGCCACTCTGAATTCACTTTGGGTGTAAATCATTGCTTTTGACATGCTATTTTTACCTAGAAGAAAATCAACGTCACGGAATTCAACTTTCAGCCTCCTATGCAGGCGCATTCATCCCACTCAATTCCTGCTCAGATCTGCAGCGTACAGGCAAGGCAGCCTTCTAAACAACATTAAATTCCATCTTTCCCATCCTTGCTCTACATCTCTTCTTTTCATCACCTAAGACACTTTGAAGTAATTACCCACAAGTCCCTTTACTCCTTTATATGGAACCTCTATTTCCCTCCTCCCCTTCCATCTCTTTGCCTGTTAAAGTGCTCAAGCTGAGATCTCCTTTCTTCCTTATGATAACTGTATTACAGCTTTTCAAAAATTTGTTTGTTTAATTTTTGATTTTTCAAGACAGGGTTTCTCTGTGTAGTCCTTGCTCTACTGGAGCTTTGTAGGTCAGGCTGTCCTTGAACTCAGATCTGCCTGCCTCTGCCTTCTGTGCGCTGAGATAAAAGATGTGCACCACCACAGTCCAGTCAGATTTCAGTTTCTTAACCAAGGCTTATGCTGTAATGCCAGAAAATCAGAGTAGAGGTCCAGGGAGAAAGCCCGTTGGACACAGGTGGCAAAGATGCTATGATTCAGAAACTAAACAAACACGGATGGTATCTTATTCAAAGCACAAGCAATTTGGAACTGAAAGGACAGTGGCTGAATTCAGCTGCTTATGCACATTCTACCACAAACTTCAATTACTTTGGAAACTGGGGCAGGGAAGAATCCTTGGGGTACACTGGTCTGTTCCTCATACTGGTCAAGCAGGGGTTGAAACAGGGAAGCTGAGGGTGGCTGATGTTGACAGTTGGATTGAAATACTTGAAATGTGGTTAGTGAAAATCCTTGAGTGAGGCCTATAATGTAGGAGTAGAATGCGGAAGACAGATGCATCTGCAATGTGAGAAAAAATTTTCTCAGAACCCTCAGAAATGGAATGATTTAGCTAGAGTATCATTATAATTTTATCACTGAAAAAGTTTAGCCTTGAAGCCAAATAATAATTTACTAGGCAATTCTTACAGCACATTTCTTATTTAGTCACAGGATTCCTTCTTTGAGTTAAGGGAAGCATGGGATTTATTTTTTACCCTGTAGGGAGGGAGGGAGTACTGAGTACATGAAGCTAACTGAATGTATATTGTTCACATGGGCAAAGCCATGACAAAGACCGAGGCCTCAGCTCCATGGGAAATTGGCAAAGCTTTTCCCTATATGGATCTGTCTTACTCAATTTGTCAAAGGATTATTCCTCTAGTTGGAGTATAAGTATTTAAGATCAGTGTATGCAACAATAGGCAACTGCGGCTTCCTCCTCCAAGATTATAGCCCTAGACCTCCTCCTGGGACTGACTAACCACTTCCCCTGTGCTGTACATAAGAAAGATGCTCAAGTTCCCAGTGTCAGTGGTATAGGTATGCTTCCATCAGACTGTACAACCCGTCTGATTCCATCTTTTCTGTGTCTGTGTGTCTGTCATTTCTTCATTCCCTCATTGCCCCAGTTAAGTTTCCCGATCAAAGCTGAGTGAGTTGCAGCTTTACCCTCAACATGTTTTAGTGTCTCAGTTCCTACTACATAGTAGGTATTCGAATAGTTTGTCATTAATAATGAGAAATAATGGTAATCTCTCTGGGTAAATTGGGAGTGGAGGTAAAGGGGGTAGGGAGACATGGTGAATGGGAACTTGAGAAGGAAGCTGGATGGGCTGGCTGGGTGTGTGGTATGCAGTTTGGGAGTAGAACGGAGGGGGAGAGTAAGGAAAGAGACAACTTGATGGGGGACATTTCAGGGTTAGAGAGAAATTTGGCATCAGGGAATCTCCTTGTAATCTACAAGGATGATCCCAGCTAAGACTGCTACCAATAGTACAGAGGGTGCTTGAACTGGCTAGCCATCTCCTGTAATCAGATTGGAGACTATCCTAATTGCCATCACAGAGCCATTATGAGATCAACAGCCAAGCACTGGGCTGAGCTCAGTGAGTCCTCTTGAAGGAGAGGGGTTGTATGAGCCAGGGGGTCAATGCCATGACAGGGAATCCATAGAGACAACTCACCTGAGCTCATGGGAGCACACAGATCTGGCTCAACAGTGAGGAAACCTGCACGGGACTGAGCTAGGCCCTCTGTAAGTGTGCGACAGTTGTATAGCTTGGTCTGTTCATAAAGCTCCTAAGCAGTGAGGTTAGGTACTGTGCCTGGCGGTTTTCTGACTTTGGGGAACCTGTTCCCCATGCTGGATTACCTCTCTCAGGCTTTATGTAGGGGAGGAGCTTGGTCCTACCTGAACTTGATGTGCCATGCTTTGTTCAAGCCTGTGGCAAGGCCTGCCCCTTTTGGAATGGAGAAGCAGGAGGAGTAGGTGGATGAAGAGAAGACAGATGGGAGTTGGGTGTGGGAAACATGAGGAGAAGAGGGAGAGAAAACTGTTATTGGTATAAAAATAATTGGAAAAATGATAACTAAATAAAAATGGTAAACTCTCAATGAATAATTCATTAAACTAATACATTAAAATAAAAAATAAAATGGCATTCTGTGCACAAGAAGACAGAGAGCATCCTTTCCCGATGTACTGCTGCTGTGTTGTGACTGCTGTAAGATATCTAAAAGAATTTGCTCAACTGAAAAACACTATTATCAATACTAAGCATTTTCAGGGAATCCATGCTTTTTATCTCAAACTTACCATTAGCGTTATGTGAAAAACAATAATATACATTCTTAGGTTTTTAATTCTGAGAAATTAATAACTCATGAGGACCAAATAAATTTATACAAAGTAATTGAAAGGAAAACAAGAACTATACTATGTGGTCCCATGTACATAGGAACACTTCTGGTTCCCAGGGAGCCAATCTGAATGTATTATTTGCTTGGTGAATTTGACTGCTGACACTTATTAAAGCATCAGCATTGATTTCAATAATAGCATGGTTTGTAACATTGGGTACTGTCATGGGTGGTTTCTATCTCTTTTATTATTTGTCAAATAGGAACAATAACTCCTATTATAATTCTATGATCAACTGAGATAATGTAAAACAGGTTCTTCAAATTGAGTTGAACAGATGGTTCATTTTTCTGCTCTTTTGATATATAGATATTTATTCTTATTATGCCTTAGTTGGCACCCAGCTTTATCTAGTTTGCATGTTTCCCTGGAGGGAAAATAATTGGGTCCTAGAGCATATAATTAAATTGGCTGGGGTGCCTGTTAAAATGTAGGTTAAAGAATGCATTCTTTGACAGAAAAGACACAACTTCCTGTTGAAAATGTCAGCTGGGTAGGTATGAAATGGAAGATGAAGGTTACTGGGGAGAAGCCTGATTGTCACTTTGGTAGTTGTTTTGCTCTCTCACTGATATTTGTTTCTGTTTTTTTTTTTTTCCATGGACCTTTCTAGAAGCTGCTTGATGCTATAGGATTCTATTTTTGGTGATCCTACACTGCCTGTCTGTGGGAGTATTCAAAAAATAGCATTGGAATCATCCAGTCTTCTGCATTCTCTTGATTGTTGTTCTCCATAATACCTATGGAATGTTCTGGAAATACAACATTCCGAGGTAAGGAGGGAGCTGCATAGAACTTTCTAGTCTCAGTTCTAGCTTCTCCTAGAAACAGTATGCTTCTCACTACTTTCTCATGGTTCTGGAGACATATAACCCTGGAGACATAAAATCCAGGGCACGTTGCTTTCAAGAGCTTCACATCTGGTGTAAGTAGGAGCAGTCTGTCTTCATCTACCCAAGAAGCTTTCTGGGCTAAGACTTAGAGCACTATCTTGAATTCTGCTGTCTCTTGCTGCCTTTCTGTAAATAATAATGCTGCTTCATGTAACTTGCTATAGTGTGGATATTCCATTTCCTCAGCTAGACAAGTGGCTATGCACTTCCTGCTATCTGAAGTCCTTATACAAGAGAAGGAACGGTTGACAACATGTGAGTGGCGCCTGCCACATTCACAACAAGGACAGCTGCAACTCAATGTTAACTCAGTCAGATCAGCAATGGTTGCATAGCACCGGACCATTTGTGCTTTGAAGTAAACTCACATTTCTGTACAAACGGCTAGCTTCCTGACGCCTTCTATAGTAAGGCTGGCTATATTGAAGCATGAGAAGCTGAACTACTGCAGCAAGAACAGTATCTTTTTTCAGCGGTCAAGTTCTGTGGTGGCCTTCTGGAGCAGACTGGATTATGTCTGTGTCTTCTGTTTGTATATTTTCTCTTTTTGCTCTCTAGAACTAGAAGGAACATTTAAAAATAACATCCATTTAAAAGTTAAAGTATCTTTATTGTCTTCATTTTGAAAAGCTCTTTTTTTTTTTCTGTTTCTGATTCTGTGCATCAATGAACACATTTATTTCCAATCACTGTGAGGAACAGGAGCTCCTTCAGCCTGTATCAGCTTACAAGTCAGTGTGCAAAGACAGGATAAAAAAAAAAAAAAAAACACAGGCTTATGGGATGCTTCCTGTAGGGGCCAAATTGCTTGTCACTCTTGCTTCACCAAGCTGTCTAGAAAAACATTTGGTTTCCAGATGTTCCATATGACAGGACCCTTGTTCTTTCCCAGGGTCCACATGACTTGCGTTATGTGAGATATCATAAGAATGCATTTACATAATGTTTTCAGATAAATATGTAAGTGCTAGGACAAGAATATAAATGAGCAATGTAGGCTTGGAAGGATTCAATAATATACATTAATTAACCTTGTGTATCTTTTTGAACCATGTTGGTGTCATTTGGATAGATTCTTTAACAAAATGTAGACTCCTTGACTTCTCCATTCTGAACATGATCTTGACACAATCTGGGTATCTGCATATTTAATAAACTCTCCATATTGTTCTGATACACAGTCAGGATCAAAAAATTTCTGCTTGTTCTATAGAGCTTTCATAATTGAGAGGTAGATATATCTGCAAAAATACACATCTCAGTCAGTCATCCTTACTTCAGCCCCAGATCCACAGGCTGCCATGTTTGGGGGAAAAGTAGTTTCAAGATAATGACTGATATGAAAGTCAAAATGTGTTTTACTCAAATGAAGACCAATGGGGTAGGACAGTGAACTAAATAAAATGAAATATAGCCTTTGTCAGTTGACATTTAAGTGCCACATATTAAATATTTAATGTCTTTTCAGAAGTAGACAAGAGTTTTCTATTTTACTCTTTGGTCAATAAAATTGGCCCCAGTGATAGATGTTGTACTAGCTATAGGACTTCCTCAATTTTGATCATTTTTATTGTATGTATGTGATATATATGTTTCTGAATGTGTGCATGTGTACATGAGTGTACATGTCGGTGCCAGAGGGGAGGGAGAAATTGGGTGTATTCTACAGCCACTCTTCACCTTATGTTTTGAGACAAGGTAAACATGGGGCCAGTAAACTTGGAGCTCCAATTCAGGTAGCCTGTCTGGCCTCTCTCTCCTATTCCCAATGCTGAGGTTATAGTCTATCAAGTCCAGTTTTTTTGTTGATCTAGACTCAGGTTCTCATCATAATCATAAAGCAAGCACTTTGCCTACATCCCCAACCCTGAAAATTTTCATTCTTTTTGTTTGTTGGTATTTTACCTCAGACTCAATCATTTATCCATTACTGATAACTATATGCATGTGTCTAGCCATTCATCATACTGTGGTCTGGAGTTTGATGATTGTGGGTGTATAGAACAAAAAAATCATGCCTGCCTTTAAGTAGACTAGTAATTGAAAATAAGAGGCAGAAGGCTATCACAGGTGTTATCAAAACAAAGTTATATTATAGTAAACTAGATATATGGGCAGAAGAGTTTTGGAGTAGGGAGCTTGTTGGTTTCAGCAGCTAGCTTAGACCCAAAATAATCACACAGAAACTGTATTGATTAAATCACTGCTTGGCCCATTAGCTTTATCTTCTTATTGGCTAACTCTTGCATATTAGTTTAACCCATTTAAATTAATCTGTGTATCTCCACGTCGTTGTGGTTTACCAGCTGAAGTTCCAGTGTCTGTCTCAGGCAGCAGATGCATGGCTTCTCCCTGACTCTGCCCTTCTTTTTCCCAGCATTCAGTCCAATTCACGCCACCTGGCTCTTCTCCACCCCGCCCTGCTCTGCTATAGGCTCAAAGCAGTTCTTTATTCATTAATAGTAATCACAGCATGCATAGGGGAATCCTACATCAGAAGACCCAAAGGCCTCAATAGAAATATATTTGCTATCATAAGGCAAATTTATGAAGCCCTTAGTGTCAGGCTCTGTTATGTGTTTTATATGAGAACCACAGCAATTAATTCTTTTATTATGAGGTAAGGCTAAAATTTGAAGTCCTTTTCTTAACTACCCTGTTATATTCTTTTCTCTTTGATGTCTGAAATCCCCAACATTAGAGTTATTGTTTTTAATAATTGTAACAACCAACAAATTTATGAAAAATTTAATGTGCACCAAGTAGTACACGATTATCCTTAACCTGTATTGCTTATCTCATTTAATCAGTACTCAGCAACCTCAATTTTAGAAATAGAAAACTAAGAGTCATACATCTACAGAGCATCAATTTGAATATCTTCTTTCTAAGCTGTCCATACTATTACCTACTATATCACATTGCCTTACACAAACTACCTACACAATGAAAGCAGTGCAGTAGCAAGGGGGCAGTGATTAGAAATTTAAATTTGAAGTTAGCTATCTGAGCATGAATTCACTTTATCACTAATGAAGAGTGGTCTCTGTGACTTTGTATTCTCATCTATTAAGAACAGATTGTACCTTGAGATTTGAGTCTGGTGTCTCAAGGTCCAAATCAGGAGCAGAAGGAGAGAGAGCACGAGCAAGGAACTCAGGACCACGAGGAGTGCACCCACACACTGAGACAATGGGGATGTTCTATCGGGAATTCACCAAGGCCAGCTGGCCTGAGTCTGAAAAAGCCTGGGTTAAAACAGGTCTCGCTGAACATAGCGGACAATGAGGACTACTGAGAACTCAAGAACAATGGCAATGGGTTTTTGATCCTATTGCACCTATTAGTTTTGTGGGAGCCTAGGCAGTTTGGATGCTCACCTCACTAGACCTGGATGGAGGTGGGTGGTCCTTGGACTTCCCACAGGGCAGGGAACCCTGATTGCTCTTTGGGCTGACGAGGGAGGGGGACTTGATTGGGGGAGGGGGAGGGAAAGGGGAAGTGGCGGTGGGGAAGAGACAGAAATCTTTAATAAATAAATAAATTAATTAATTAAAAAAAGAACAGATTGTAACAGTGTCTATCTTATAGAGCTATTGTGAAAACTGAACGGTTTACTAGAAGAAAACACTAGGATGCCTGAAACATAACATTCTATAAATATTTCTCAGCACTGGAATAATTTTTCGTATGACAAAAATAAAACATCGCATATGTAATAAATGTCTATTTTATATCAGCCAGCTTGTCACCTAGTAAAACTCTGACAAGATGTATTATAGTAATTGTGTACTATAGTAATTGTGTACATAGACAGTTGTGAAGAAGAACACTGAACCCAGGGGCATGAAAGTCATAAGTAGTATGTGTGTGTGTGTGTGTGTGTGTGTGTGTGTGATGTAGTGTATGGAGGTAGACAGTGAAGCATACTTGGGATTACAGGAACAGAACTGAAAAGGAAACTGTGGAAGGCAGAAGCGAGACATGTAGTTAAAAACCCTTTCTTCCATGTCAGATGCAGGGATTTCAACTCGACTCTCTGCAAAGTCATAACAGAGGGCTTTAAAGAAGACGATAGCATAGCTAGCTTTGTGCTACAGAGAAATCATTCTGGAAGATGCATGGAGGACAGACAGAGAACACATTTGAAGTAGCTTGGTAAGATAGCTAGGAATTTTTTTCTGTTTTAACAAATAAAAAGGAGTGCTAAACATGGACAAGTATTAGCAGTGGGAATGGAGGGATGCAGGATACATTTCAGAGCTAATTAGGAGACAACATTCATGAAACATGTTCAGTGGTTAACTGTGTTAGGGAAAGATAGAGGAATCCAATGTTACTTTCATGTTTCTGGATTAGATGATTTGAGAGTGGGAAAGGGTGCAATGCACTAAGACTACCCAGAATAAACCTGGAGAGGGACTAATAGAGCTCCTGAATTTAGTTTGGATTTTTTGTCTTTTAGGTCCCTTTGGGAACTTTAAGCTACTGTCAAAGAAGCAGAAGAATATATGAGTCCCAAAGCAATCTAGTATGGAAATAAAGATTTTGTGTTCATCAACTTGTATACTAACGTTAAGAATAAAGTACCATTGTTATTGCACAGGAAGAGTATTTAATGTATAAAAAAGGAATAAGGACAAAGCAGCAAATTACTGCAGCATTTAAGGGGGAACATAAGAGGAGGTTTGTAATGGAGATTGAGGTGGAGCAGTCGAATAGAATCAAGAGTGCCTGTTCTATTTTCATAATTTGCCTAACATTTACCAAATAGAGTGGTTTGAGAGAATACTAACAACTAATGGATTTATTGGTATGTGCTACAGCAGTGGTCCTCAACCTGTGGGTCATGACACCTTTTGGCGTCAAACAACCCTTTCACATGGGTTGCTTATTAGATAGAATGTATATCAGATATTTACATTATGGTCCATAACAGCAGCAAAACTACAGTTATGAAGTAGCAATGGAAATAATTTTATGGTTGGAGTCACTACAACATGTAGAACTGTATTAAAAAGATCACAGGATTAGGAATGTTGACAACCACTATGCTACAAAGATCTTCATGTTTTTCTGTAAAAAAGTGTTGTGGATCACAAAGTCTAGTCACAATTATTCACCTCTGTTATTTTTTTCAAAGTTTGAGTGTTTATTAGTTTTTAAATAAGAGAAGTACTACTTTAATTTCACATCTTGGCTATGTTTCAACACAGGCAATGCCACAGAGTACCAAGCCCCACACTAAGCTAGGCATCAGCTCCCTCCCACCCTCCTTGCACAAGGCCCTGTCTAAGACCCTTTACTTCCCAGCTAAACACAACTGACAGATGAGCTGTGACATGCTGTTGAGCCCCGTGGGTTGGCCATGTTTCCTGCAGGATGCATTTGTCTATACGTTATACCCTGACACAATATGTAATGAGTAATTTAGAAAGAGGAGCTTGACTCTTCAGTTTTTCAGTTTTGCTTTTTGTTATTTCATTTTCATTTTTATTTTTTATTCCAGGTGTTGCTAGTTTAAAGCCCCTCACACTTTACATGTTTGTTTCAATGCTAGTGACTAGGCAGGTTTCCCTGTCTTCTGTACCCCAGCCACGGTGAGCTTTGCTGTCTTCCTCCTACCCCTGGAACCCTGACTTTCTCTAGGCTGTTTCCATGCCGAGGAACCTGTTTTCTTTTCTGTTACCAAGCTTGGAGCAAATGGCCTCACCCAGAGCCAAAGAAGCAGTGATATGTTCACAGTAGGCTTTAGACTGGAGAACTTCACTGTTGCCAAAACTGGACCATCAAGAACCACGTCTGTCCTGCTGCCTGGGAATTTTTCCCATAACGCTATTCATCGCTGACATGGCCTCTCACCTCTGTTATTAATGTGTTAAAAACACTACAGACACTTTTTTATTGAAATGGGTGTGGGTGTATTTGAATAAAAAGTATTGTATATAAACTCCAAAATTTGTTTTGAATGTTATATAATTTTGTGGTCATCAAAGACTTTCTTTTTATAATCAAAAAGTAATTACTACTGTATATGTATATGATATGTGTAGTGTTGTGTGTGTGTGTGTGTGTGTGTGTAAGAGAGAGAAAGTAAGTCAGTACACACTTTTCCCTGCATGAATGTCAGAAGACAAGTTTTGGGAATCAACTGTTTCCTTCTATTGTATTCTTGGGGTCAAATTTAAGGTTGTCAGACTGACATGCCAAGCACTTCTACCTATTGAGCCATCTTAGCATCTTGTTGCAATTTGTTTGAAAGCTCGTCTATGTTTTAATTTTGGAAAATGTCAAGCATGCTAAAATTATGCTGTGAATTCTTGCACATCCATAACCCTGATTCAATAATTGTCAAAGAAATACCATCATTATATTTTGTACAGATGTCCCTGAAAAACACTTGTTCTATCAAGCAGACATGAATGTGGGAAAGGTATTTGTGAGGTGGAGGGGGCATAGTAAAGTGGAGAAAAAATTAAGAGAGAGTAGGTAGAGTGTTACAGGAGTCAGAATGTGGTATATACATGTGATTTAAAAAAAAGGGTTAAAGTTTCATAATGTTTTATGAACTCCCAGACAATATTAAAATAGATTACTGAACAGATCTGTATCATGAACTCTAACTTGTCAATATATACTGAGAGAAGCAGCATGTTTAAAATGGTAGGAAGTGTGTAGCTAAGAAGCAGCCTGCCCCTCGTTAGCACTTGTCATTGTGTATAACATCTGGGAAAGTACAGAGCCTAGATTCAAGATGTCATTTCAAACAGTAAAGGTAGGATACCAGGAATTTCTTATTTACAAATACTATATTTGGTAATTTCTACAGGAGAGGGCTGGGGCACTAGAGTGATTAGGAAGCAAGGACTAAAAGGCATCAGTTTTATTTTGGAGATTATGAAAATTCCCTAATTTTTATTGCCATGATGACTGAATAACGTTGAATATAATACAACTCAAAGGCATTAAATTGTGAGGTTTAAATAGATGACTTTTGTGGAATGTGAACTATAGCAATAAACTTCTTATCAAAGAAACAGAAAATGGTAGTATAGTGGTTTGAAAGAAAAAGGGGCCCAAAGGGAGTGGCACTATTAGGAGGCATTGCCTTGTTGAAGGAAGTGTGTCACTGTGAATGTGGGTTTTGAGGTCTCATATATGCTCAAGCCACACCCAGTTAAGCAGTTCACTTCCTTTTGCCTGTGAGATGTAGAATTCACAGCTACTTCTCCAATGCCCTGTTTGCCTGTATGCTACCATGCTCCTGGCCATGATGATAATGGACTAAACCTATAAAATTGCAAGCTGCTACCTCAATTAAATGTTTTTCTCTATGAGAGTTACCATGGTCATGCTGTCTCTTCAGAACAATAGAAACCTTAAGACAGGTAGGAAGAATACAGGACCTACAAAAGGCGCCCATCTGAGACTATTAAGCCAAGAGAAAACTGACACCAGATAGTGAAACAAACTGAGCTGACTCTATAATGTAACCTCTTTAATTCTCTTCTGATAAAAAATGGTGTGACTCTTCCCTAGGATTCCAATGAACAATCACCTGAGTATTTGTGGATACAATCCAATAAATAAACACAATGTTCAAATCATCATGTAGCCAATCTCTAAAGATAAACTTACAAAATATCATCAAGAGATATGAAGAAGGAATTGGTTCATTGCAAGTTTGTTGCCAAAGAGAAAATTAAAAAAAAAAAGAAATAAAAGGACAAAAGACAGAAACAAATACTCAATAATTATGAAAATGTCCACCATGCACGGATCCATTAATTCACACTGGTAGACACTTAACATTGGGATCTTAAAAGTAATACTGAAAAGAAAAAGTTAAATCTGTATCTGTTGGGATGTTCCACTGGAAGCTCCACCTCAGACCCCCACTACTCCCTCTCCAAACCCTGACCTTCAGAAAGTCCACCAAGGGGTGGCTCCTTCCCTGGAGCTGCTCAAGGCTACACCTGCAGGATATTTAAATTCTGTTCCATAGACCTACCATGTGATTTCTTGTCTTCCCCTGAAATTACCCAGGAATGATTTGCTCAGATTAACCCTGGCCATTTTCTTTTAATTCAGCTCAATTTGGCTTATTGCATTGGCAGAGAAACCTAATACCAGAGATACAAAACACTTATCAATATCAACTGACTAAAGAAATAGCTCATGTTATTTATTGGGAAAGAGACTCAAGTCCAAAGTGTGTATATAACATCCCATTTGCACACATGTATACAGAAAAGTACATATGTATAGAGAAGTGTGGAAAAGAAAAAGAGAATATGGAAATGAAAGCAACAACTTTATATGCATTTATTTCATCTTGAGAGCTCTGAACATAGCATTTTTTATTAAAAATATGGCACAAATTCATTTGGGGAAAAGCTAGATATGTGACTATTTGTAATCTTCAATTCCCTCACATAGTGTGAGCCAACACTTTGCCGCATAAATTTTAACGTGTTTGATGAATATGGAACATGTATAATTTGTGTGATTGTTATCCTGAACCTCACTGGGAGAGTGACATACTAAATGCTGTAGGCAGTACATCATTATGTCAAAATCTTGAAAATGTTGAGTTGTAACATACTTCTGTAACATATGTGCAAGTGTGCGTGTGTGTGTTTATATTTTAGGAAGTTTCTAAAGCAGTATATTGATTTTTTGGAAACATTTTTAGTGTTAGTTATCCTTCCCCATATTGCCTCATTTTACAAGACTTCCCATCCCTCATCTTATTTGTTATACATTCATTCATTTATAAGTTAGCTTCTTTTATTTATATTTAAATTTTTATACAGTATATTTTGATCATGTTTTCTCAGCTCTTCCCTCATCTTCCACACCTCTCTACTAACCAACTTCTTTATGTTCTCTCTGTCTCTCTTTGTGTGTCAGAGTGTGTGTGTTTGTGAGAGAGATAACAAGAGAGAAATCACAAAACTAAAAATCATAAAAGTAAACAACAAAAATCACTTCAGAGCTAGTGAGGATCTAGAGCCTGAACTTTTAACTACTATTCTATGCCGCTCAAAAATTAGAAGAGAACACTCTGTTTTGGAGCAAGGAGGCCATTGAGTCATCATAATTTAAATGGAAGGCGCCTGGACTTTAGAATAGCAATGGAGGGGCTGAAAAAACAGTTCAGTTGACACACAAGCATGAAGACCTGGGTTTGAATCTTTAGTACCCAAGGGAAAAAGTCCGGACACTGACACATTGTGGAAAGGAGCAGAGACAGTTTCCAGGGGTGGCTGACTGGTCAGCTCAAGCAGCCAACGAGCTTCATGTCTAGCCTCCAGACTAGTGAGAGTCTGGCTCAAAAAAGCAAAGTGGGGAACAATTGAGGGAGACACAAGACGGTGTCTCTGGCTTTCACACACGCACACACTTACATACACGTGCACACACATGTTCGAACAGGCATAACAGACACACAGAGACAAAAACTGGTTTTTGGAGTGGTGCACGTTCGTGCTGAAATGCCTTGCCTGTCTGTGACTTCAGTAGCCTTCTGCTTTCCTTGCTGTTTGCCCCTGAGCACTTTCAGTTGCACTCAGGAAGCTCAGTCTGGCAGTTGGTAGCTGTCACGATGACTCACTTTGAGGAAGGCTGACCATAGATAAGGGAAAGGAGTGTTCCAAGGCTGGAGCGCCGGGGAAGAGTTCCAGAAGGTCTGGAGGTAGTGGAAGGGAAGGTAAAAGAGAGAAATCACCCAGCTGTTCCCTGGTCATGGAAGGTACGGGCATGTTCAGAAACTCAACTACATAAATCAAGCTTTAGGGGCTTATCTCCAACTTCTTTCTTGGCTCCTTTTTGGCCACTATCCTGCTGTTTATCTAGAAGGAATTTCAACTGTTACACAAAGCTGAGAGGGAACATAAGTAGTTGATTTCAATGAAACGGTGTTCAGCGAGGGAACAGCAAGTACCCCAGAGCCAGGCCTTGTTAGAGACTTTCAGGGAGAAGATTTCAAATGATCCAGGATCTGGAGCTGCAGGAGACTGGGGCGTGAAGCTGACCCTACTGGAAAGTTCATAGTTCCGTTAGAAGTTATCGCTCAATGACCTTTGGCTTCATGATATTGTCTAGTCTCTGGTGACTGTACGAATACTTGAGAGATGAAATACCACTGAAGAACGAAAGCAGACAGACTACCTTTCATGAACAGGAAACTAGCATGATCTTCAGTCATCAAGGCAGCAAGACAGAGCTGTATTCCTAAAACACTGGACTTGTCCACAGCTGTCATCTTAACATTGGCCCTGAATATCTTTGAATCTTGAGGAATCTTTTTTCAGTCTTTAACTATGCCTATCAAATAACTAAAAGAAACCTAGAAGGGTATCTGAAGCTCATTGGACCCACCCAGTTCATCTTAGAAACACCTTTAGATGCAAGTAGTAGATTCCAAGCTGAACTGAGGATTATGATAGGCTCTATGAATTCCTTGAAAGGGTACTCACACTATTATGGAATTCAGACATGAGCATTTTTAAATCCGTTGATTATTCATCTGGTGAGGTTGTAGTGAATTGTGTTACCACCAGGGACCTACTAGGGCACAGTAGAAAGCATGGATTGTTATAAAATTCTGACTTCCAGCTCTTCCACTTAGCAGCAGAGTAGGTTTCAACATGTGATTGATGACTGCACATGTGCTCTGTAAGATGGAGAAAACAATGGCGTCAAACACTGAGGTGGTATGTGATATCCAGTGGGACTAAAACTGGGATGTGTCACGATCTGATCACCATAGTTCCATAATTACACCTTTTACTGTGTAGAGAACTATTTAGAAGGAAGCAAAAATAAGAGTGAGAAAAAAATCATATAAAATAATGACAGTGACCCAACTCCTGGACTAGAGTTTCTAATCTTGTTCCAGTGACGCAGTACTGGGGTTCACATAGCACTGTGAGATCTCCTGAATTATTCATCTGTAAACATACAATATCTACACACATAATTCTTTGCTAAATTTGATGGTGTCTTTTGTATTCTAGTATAGTCATGTAGTAGCAGGGATGAGGGATTTCAGCAAAATTAATGGGTGCACATACAATCCTATCACATACTGCTCATTTTCTTAAAATTTTTGGTGAAATGACCATTTCATTTTATTTCACGTTCACTGGATAGATACTTTGATGTACTTGTTTGCTTAAGAATATTATTCTCTAAGAAGTAGTCAGAAAAACATTCCTAAAGAGAAAGGAATCTATTAGACATCAAAGTCAACTTGATGTAAAATCAGGCACCTTCCTGTGTCCTTTTCAGTCTCGTCTGGGCTTCTTTACTGAGCCATCCAGCTGGTTGTTAGAAATTAATTATTACTGTGAAAATGCATGCAAGGTCCAAAGGCTACACAGATAAGAAAACTGCTGGTTTCCAGTAGAATATATCAAAAGGAGTTGGGGCCAGATTCCAAGGTGGGGCCTTTGATCCCAAGGTTTAAACATTTTTTAATCTACCTGAAAGTCTGATCAGATGAGACTCCTAGAGCCTTCTCCCATACAGCTCTTTGAGCACAGGTCAATGGACCCACAGTCCTTGGGCCAAGGAAGACTGTCGCCAGCTATATAGTTTCAGCCTTGGACCAGAACCAGGAGCCAAGCTGAACCTCTTCTCTTTTAACTTACCCAGTCTATACATTACTGTAGCTATCAATAGAAAATAGGGGTGTGTAAACTGAGACTGCTCATTTGTTCCTGGCTGCCCAGACCTGAATAATCATACAGAAACTATATTAATTACAACACTGTTGGTCGATGCCTGAGGCATTCTGGCTAGCTCTTACATCTTAAATTGACCCATTTATATTTTACCATGAGGCTTGTGGTTTGTAGCATCTTTGGCAGCTACATGGCATCTGCCTCCTTCGGCAGCTACATGGCATCTCCTTGACTCCACCTACTCTCTCTATATATCTCTTCCAGCCTGGCTTCTGCCCTTTTATAGTTCAAAGCAGGTTTATTCTTTAACCAGTAAAAGCAACACATATACAGAAGGACATCCCACATCAGGGTTGTAGTAGCTGGGAGAAGACTGAAGAGGTACTGTGCACTAATGTGCACTTAAGGTTTATGGGAAGTTCTAGTAACTAAGAAACAAGGTAGTATCGTTATCCCCTTTGAACAAACCTACCTATATCCTAGTAGAGTAAGGTCTGTATGCTACCACATTTGTTTTAGCTAGCTGCTACATTGGTAGCTTCTTTGGTGATGATGGAAGAGAGGGATGGAGAGATGGGAAAATAGGAAAGAGGGTAACAGACTGCTGGAGAGGGCACCAAAATGGATAAAAAAAATATTTTCAGTATTGTGAGGATATATTTGAAAAAGTATGGTGAACACAGAGTAGTCTGATTAAAGCAATTTTCTCTGGATGGAAAATATTATTTCTGTAAAATGTAGCCCAGAGGACAGTTTTCTTTTGTATCAAATTATTATTTTAATGTCAAACATTTATTGAATGCCTTTTATTTGCCAAAACTCATTTAATCCTCACAATGGCATGAAGAGATCGAGGCTACTATGTTTGTAGTTCCAGCTAGAAAAATGGGTTGTGGAGAAAGGAAATAAGTAATTCAAGGTCACATACCTGGTAAGTGGCTGAACCAGATTCAAGGCCCGATATTGCCTAGTACTGTACCAGTTTATATCACCACTGCCCTCTCTGTGTGCTGCTGTGCTGTCAGCAAACTGCTCTGCGGAGTAGGAAGTCCTGTTTCATCCAAATCACCTCTGCTCTAAATTCTTTGACCCTTCTTTGCCTCTATCCCATCTTTTCTGACTTCCAATATTGTGTATGCACACCCATGAGCACACATGCATGCACTCATGAGTATTAGGAGTGTGTCGCATGTTTGAATGTGGGCATTTGTGAGAGACATAAAACATATACAGGTCAGAAGACAACATCAGGTGTTGCTTTTCACCTTCAACCTTATTTGATACAGAGTTTCTGATTGTTTTCCACTGCACATGTCAGGCTGTCTGGCCCGAGAGTTTCTGGGGATAGTCCCATATCTGCTTCCCATCTTGTCATATGTGTGAGCACTTGGTCTGAAGACACACACTACTCCATCCAGTTTTACATGACTTCTGGGGATCTGAACTCAGGACTTCATGCTTACATAGCAAATATTTTGCCCACAAAGTCATTTCCTTTGCCCTTTCAGTATGTTTTAAGAAGACGAAAGATTAGGGAATGGGAACAATTTGTAATGAGACTACAGCTAATTCACAGCAGAAAAACATTGAATTCTATACTAAAGCACATATTAACGACTAAAAAAATCATAAGCTATCTTCATGTTAGCCAAATTCTTATGTTGTCTTTTCTACGGAGGAAATGAAAACCCTATATGCCCCTTCCATGACTCCTCCAGGGTTACACATCTGCTGGACGTGTTAAAAGCCAAGATTCTAAGCCACATGTCTTCAACTCATTGTCCTTTACCCTGGCTTCCCCCCTGATGGCTCAGCTCTGGAGCCAGGCTTCCCTGTTCCCTTATGTTTTTCACTTACACTTCTCTCACTTCCTCTTCAAAGTTACTTGCCAAGTCGTCACCAGAAATGGGAGCTGTATCTTAATTTTCTGGATGATTTCCTGACTGGTTACATTCTCCTTCAGTGATTACTTCTGATTATTGTCTCTTCTCAGCAGCAACCCAGCCGTGTCAAACCTCTGAAGGACAAGAAGCTCGCTAGTGCTCTGTGCCTACAATGCCAAGAAACCCAATTATTTCATGACAAAAATGAAATGCCAATTAAAACAATAATTCTCTTTCTTTAAACACTTTCAATTTATGACAATTGTTTTTCTTTCACACTTGTTGATATTGTAAAATGTAATCAAGATGTAACCTATGGATAGATCTCATTCTCTCTTTCTCTTCTCTGTCTCTTCCCTTCTTCTTCCCCTCCTGTTTCCCTCCCCCTTTCCCTCTGATAGGCAAGTGACTTACTCGTAATCATGATACTACAGAACTAAGGCTGGGGATATGACCACAGGAGTCAGCAAGCCGAGGCATCCCCTCCTTAGCTCCAGAGTCCTTTCTAGTCCTTCCTGAAAGGACTCTGGTTTTTTGGAGGCTGTTGTTGGACAGAGAAGGTGGAAGGTACTGTTGAGGGACAGCAGATGTCAATTAGAGGAATAAGGAGAAACTAAGGAACTGAAGACAATACCATATATGTAAAGTATTCATTTTCAGGAAGACATTCCTGGGTCCCACAGTTTTGTGAATCCTTTCAGTGTTACTGGAATAGTGTGCAGTAGCCTCTGAGGTATCTTCCTAGCCAGCTTTGTTGAATGGGTGTATTGGGAGAAAGAGTAAAGGACTATCACATCCATTTCTTTGTCTTTTAGCAGAAATACCCTTTAGGGTATTTTCCACCCACTCCTCCTTCTCGGTCACTTATTTTATAATTCTAATATGAATTTGTAGTTAGAAAGATATTTATGCATCTTAAATTTTTTCTTCCTTTAAAGAATTCTCTTTAATGAATTTATAGAATCTACAGCCTTTCAAGGGAAGCATGTTTCCTCCCACCTGACATGACTGAGTCTAGAACATCCAATTGTGAGATATTGCTTTACTTCTAAATTTGGAATTCAGATAATGACTCTGAATTCTTTCTCTTTATTCCTACTTAACAGGAAGCAGTACAGAGGGTCCCTTGCTTA
>NW_026068288.1:151266-192844 GCF_014885135.2 Alexandromys fortis | reverse complement strand
TAGAAATCAGATTTCCAATTTTAAATATTAATCATTCCCTCAGCTTGCCAAAAGGGTATAGATGTCTTTCAAGATACACAGCAGCAACAGTCATTCAAAGTTCCAAGTCAGCCACAAGATTTCAAGACTAAAGAGGCAATACTTAGTGGTGTGCTGTGCCTCTGTGCAGAGGTGCTTGGTAGATTGAGTATATCAAGTATATTTTGAACCTGATATTTTCAACTTATACTAGGTTCATCAGAATATAACCCTTCCATCAATCAAGGAACATTTTTACCCCAATCTCTAAGGTATTACTACTCAATCGATATACATTTGCTGAAGGAAGGTCATCTGTCTACGTGTTACTTTCATTGGTTAATAAAGAAACTGCCTTGGCCTTTGATAGGACAGCAGCTTAGCTAGGCAGAGTAGACAGAACAGAATGCTGGGAAGAAGGGAAGTGAAGCAGACACCATAGGTCTCCTTTCCCAGATGGACACAGGTTAAGAATCTTCCCTGTAAGCCACCACCTCGTGGTGCTACACACATTAATAGAAATGGGTTAAGCAAGATGTGAGAGTTAGCTAATAAGAGGCTGGAACTAATGGGCCAGGCAGTGTTTAAAAAATACAGTTTCCGTGTAATTATTTCTGGTAAAGCTAGCCGGGTGGCATGAAGCAGCCTGTAGCTCCTCACTACATACATCCTACAAATAAAATATAAACACTATGAAGTCCACAATGTAATAACTACTTAGATGACCTTACCTTCTTGAGTTCGAGTGTTAAAAGCTCTGATTAAAAGCTTAATCAGAGCTGGCTTTTGTCTTCCAGCTAGTAGCTATTTTTTTTTAACCTTAATGGACTAAACTCTTTACAATCCAGTTTTCCTGTTTGTTGAAGAAAGCAATAATGATTCTTAATTACCCCAAGTGTTAGGGGAATTAAATGTGTAGCAGGTAATGCACAATAAAGCTTTGTCAGGAACCTGTACTGTTGTACCTTCTACCTTACACACCTATTATTTCATTTTAAATAGCACTCACTACCCATTCTGTAGAGCAGAGGCTGGCAGAAGTGGAAAACATTTTCTTGAGACCACTCAGTGTCCTAGAACACTCTTGTCCTAGAACCCATAACAGTGTACTTTTAGCTCCTTTAGTGACAAGAGTCTGAGCTCCTAGCTGCCTGAGCATACTATGGGACACCATTGAATACTTTCTCAACTGTCTCTCACACTCCATTTTTCCTCTTTTCTTTCCTGTCCTTCCTGCGAAAGGAATGAAGTTCAATGTTACAAGACACAACAGAAAAAAAAAATGACATCTTGAATTTAGCAGGAAAATTGGTGGAACTAGAAAACATTATTTTGAGTGAGGTAACCCAGACACAGAAAGACAGTTATCACATGTACTCACTCATAGGTGGTTTTGAAACATAAAGCAAAGAAAACCAGCCTACAAACTACAATACCAGAGATTTTAGACAACAATGAGGACACTGAGAGACATGCATAGATCTAATCTGCTTGGGAAGTAGGAAAAGAAAAGATCTCCTGAGTAAATTTGGAGCATGGGGACTTTGGGGGAGGGTTGTAGCGGGGAGGAGAGAGGCCGTGAGGAGAGCAGAGAAAAATGTAGAGCTCAATAAAAATCAATTTTAAAAATTTCAAACAAGTTTTCTTTTATCTTAATTTTGTATGCTTTCTGTCTTTTTCTCATTTCTTCTTTTTCCATTCCCACTGCATTTTTTCATAGGGTAGTTAAAAGGTACTGGGGGCAGGGAGGTCTCCCTTAGGTTTCTAGGTAATTACTGAGATAGATTTTGTGTCCATGGAGAGTAACTTCCTTTTTGGTTGGGCTTGAAAATATCTCCCATTTTGAACTTCACACAGTCTCTCGTTCCTTTATTCAGAATGTGTGAGTTTCTGTTTAGAACGAGAAACAGGTTAAGCCCCCACTCCCTATCCCGGGCCCCTCTTCCACTTCTCCAGACACCCGGTTCCTTTATTGCAGCTGCAGCTGCTGTGTCAACCTGGGAGCCTAAACCCCCTTCCTCACAACCCTTTTCCCCAGGTAAAAATAAATAAAATGTCAGTGAGCTGATTACTTTTTGGATTGCACCTCACCCCTTTCTTCCTGTTTTGAGCTTTCAGGTTTCTTAGTGGAAACTACAAACCTTGCCTTGACTCCAGGGTGGGTGTGATTTCCTCCTTTCTGGCTCCTGTCCCATCCCCCTACCCCCACTCCTTCCTTCCCCAGCTTGACTCTCTTATCTCTCTAATTGGACTTTCTCACTAGCTAAGGGGGTTCATCTTTTCCCAAATTACTAAATGTCTGGAAAGGAAGAAGGAACTTAATTTTCTATAACCCACCTAGCAATTTAAGGCAAAGAATTAAAACTTGTAATTTATGTTTTACCCAAGACTCTCTATGCATCCTTAAAGTTACTGTCACTGACAGTACATTTGGTTTGGGGAACCAAATTCATCAAGTTGCCTCAAATAAGTTTATAAAAAGCATTCTTGCCTTATAAACACACCTCAGGAAATATTTCTTAATCTTAATGAGGCCCACCAATTTGCTTCATAGACATAGAAAATATAAACACAAATGGTAATGGATACATGGAGGGAAGGTAAGTGTGGTTTTCAATATTAAATGAAGTTCAAATCTACAGATTCAACCACTTTGGATTAGATTTCTTTTTTAATTCTAGAAAACTCCAAAAAGCAAAATGTGTGGCAAGCACTGCACCAAACCCACGGGAAGGAAAGCCTTTTTTTTTTTTTTTTTTTTTGGTTTTTCGAGACAGGGTTTCTCTGTAGCTTTGGTGCTCATCCCGGAACTAGCTCTTGTAGACCAGGCTGGCCTCGAACTCCCAGAGATCAGCCTGCCTCTGCCTCCTGAGTGCTGGGATTAAAGGCGTGCGCCACCACTGCCCAGATAAGGAATGCCTTTGAAAACACATCTTGCTATAGCCTCATGCCATTTCATACACATGCAGCATCTCTTTAGCATTCATTGTTTGTACCTTGACTACCTTGCATCTCTTTGTATTCTATGTAGGGAAGCTTAAATCACAGATGTTGCTTAAGACCATTGGAAAACACAGGTATTTACACTACAATTTGTAACAGTAGAAAAATTATATTTATGAAGTAACAATAGAAATAATTTTATGGTTGAGGTTATCACAACATGAGAAATTGGGCTAAAGGGTCACACCATTAGGAAGGTTGAGAAACACTGGTCAGAATGCATCTATACGGATGATTATATCCCTTTTTCTTGTCATTATCCAAAAATAATAGTCTAACAATCATTTATATAGTATTTGTATGGCATTAGGTATTATAAATAACTTAGAGATGGTTTAAGGTCTACAGTGAATGTGCATATGCAGTATATAAACAATATGCCATTTTATATTAGTAATTCAGGTTATATGTAAACTCAATGATATTTTATATTAGATATTTGAGTATCTATACCTTTTGGTACCCATGGAGGATCATCACCTTGTGAATATTGAGGGACTACTACAATATTGGAATTCTTTGTCATTGACTTTATATATGCTATATTACTTTCTAAAATTGCAAAACAATACAGACATTTAATATTATTAGAATGGACCTTGACATTTGTACAATTTATGTTGTTTATATGGGTCTCACAGTGTGATATGAACATAAAAAGCCAAATAGTGGTCTGTGTGATGCAGTTGAAGTTCTAACTGTAATCATCATAAAACTATAAAAAAAAAACCATCAAATGAAACAGTGAGTAAAATTGCTTTTCAGCATGGATCCAGTTACTTTCCTGTCTGACGTGCATTCAGACTTTCCATTAGGGTTCTAGGATGGATTAATGGCATGGAGGCAGTGAGGATGAACAGAGCATCTAGAAAGCACCGAGGAACAGCCCAAAGAGAGATAGTTATTGTAGATGTAGGTAGAAGCAGTCCATCTCTTATAGCAGTTCCCATTATTTACATGTGAAAAGAATTATACATGAACGAATAGTGTTGACAGTATGGTTCTAGTATTAAGTCACCAAGATTCGACTAGATGTCCCACTAACCACTTTTGTGACCCTGAACAAGTCATTTTTGTCTCCAACTCAATGTACCTTTACCAGGAATACAGAGACAATATTTGTACCTAGTAGGTAAGGACAATGAAAAGAGTTCATACATGCAAAATCCCTAACACAGTTCATACCAACTGTTTATTCAGTGCAAACTATGGACAAGACTGCTACACAGCTTTCCTCTGTTTTATCCCTCACATCTTACAAGTCCTCTATAGACTAAACACTCATGCTTCATTTTCCAAAAGAGAAAATGAAGGTTATGAGAATGAGATGGTTAGAGTTGAGTATAAAATATATTATAACAGACGATTGTACCAGGAACACAAAGATGGGCATACATAATTTGGACTGTGGGAAGTTAAGAAAGGAAGTACAGAGGTTAAAACACTTAATGTAAGCTCCAAAGGGTCTATCCAGAACAGCAGAGAGTAAGTGAAGGTCAGTGTATTGTCATTGTGCATAGTTGAATCACAAGTAGTGCCTGTGTAGGTATCAGCAAGGACACTGCATCAAAATTTGTTCTGGCAATTCTGTGATTGCCAAGCTAAAGAATTTATACTTTGCCCTCTAGAGAATCATCAAAAATTCCAAATATCCAGAATGTGTTTGGGAATAGATTGAGGTGAATGATAAGGTTCAATACAACCAGAGTGACAGTAATAACTGACCTAGAGAGGTAGAAAATAAGTATTCTCTCCCCTTCCTAGAAATAAATACAATATTTAGTCTCATGTGTTTGGGGGTTGTAGTCTTTACTCTCTCTTCAAAACATCACAATACAATGCAGAAATAAGACCCAAATCAGAGATGAGTCTGGGCTGTGGATGTAGCTGTGGTAAAACCCACTTCACTAGTACTGGAGAGGAAGTTCAGTGGTTAAGAGGACATATTATTTTTGCAAAGGGCCCAAGTTTGATTCTCAGCACCAATATCAGGCAGCTCACCACTACCTATAACTCCAGCTCTAGGCAAACTGACATTCTTATTCCGTCCTCATATATAGACCTATATATACATAAATAATAATAAAATATTTACAAAAACACATTTGACTACCACATACAAGTTCTTATATTTGTTTAATCCTCAGCACTGTAAAAGCAAATCAAAGACCAACCAGAAACTACAGTATGATATGGTATGTTCTATGGGAGAGAAAGGGAGGAATACAGAGAATGGATGCTGTTTTAAGGTTGGAGATCATGAAAGGCTATCTATAAAAGGACCCCCGCAGAAGAGTTTTGCAAACCAAGTGTTGCAACAATGTGGAAATTCCAATAGTGAAAATCACACAAAGAAATTCTCAAGTCTGCAAAAGTACAGGATGTTGGATAAGTTATAGGTATTTCCATATTGTTGAAGTAGAAAGCACACCAGTAATAGAAGGGTAGATGGATGAAGCTCGAGAGAAAATAGGAAGTACATTCAGAAGACATGTATATGTCATACCAAGGAGTCTTCACTAGTTCTAGTGTAGAGAAGGAAGCTATTGAAATAATTTCCAGGGTTTCTCTCTGTGTAGTCCTGGCTGTCCTGGAACTTACTCTATAGAACAAGCTGACCTTGAAATCAGAGATCCCCCCCCCCCTGCCTCTGCTTCCAGAGTGCTCGGATTAAAGGCGTATATCACTATGCCAGGCCAGAACTGGAATTTAATGAGAAATCTCAAAATAGCAGCTTCTGTCTATTATCTTGAAAGTTTCTGAAACTACTGCGTGTCTTACATTATAGAGGATAAATATTGACTGTATCTTTTCTGAAATACTTCTTAATGTGTTGTAAACCAGAAGTGGTTTAGAGTTTGGGTGCTGTGGAATATTTACCAAATACCTTCCTTCTGTGGATTAAGGGCTCATTGTAAAAACTGTGGTGTGGCTGGATACGTATTCAGACCATTATATCTAGCAAGAGTGATCTTTCTTTCTTTGCTTCTATCCTCCCATCCACTCTCTTTTCTTTTCTTTTCTTTCTTTCTTTCTTTTTTTCTATCTTTCTAACTTTCTTTTCTTTCAGTTTAACATATATAAGTGACCAGGCACCATGTCCAGGTTGAAGCCTTTGTGGGTGGCCAATACACTTCAAGTGGCATCATCTGACTTCATTGTTTGTATCTAAATATTCACATTTTAACCTGCAGTCAAAGACATATATACAAGTAAGTCAGAGCTTTCTTAAATAACAATTGCTCAATTTGTCTTGCCTTTCAGGGTTTTGTTTTAATGAATTTGGTACCAAAGGGAAAATTACAAAAATGAAAAAAAAAATACTGGCATGTGGATTCCAAGGGGCTGTTTCCCTTTAGATTATTACAGCCTGTTAAAAACTGATCACAGTTGATATACAGCAGCTTGCCTGAGTCTGCAACATACCTCAAATACAGAAATCCCTGATGATGGATGACTGTGGGTAAAAACATACATGCATCAAATTTCTTCTTTGATAGCTTCCAGACCCAGTTTTAGTGGGTTTGGCGCTGGAGGCAAACTCCATCTGACAGCACCGGAGTAGCACTCAGTCATTTTTCCCACATTTGGCCTTCATTCAGCAGGCAAGCTTGACTAGCTGCTTGCAACCCCTCCCTCCCAAGGGAGAAGGGAAGTTAGAGAACTCCCTGGTGAGTACCGAATTGCAGTCCATGCATGGGATTTTATAGGGAAGAGCAAAGCTCTCTGTTTTTCCTCAATTTCATTGTAATAAATCTCTGAAGAGACTCTGTGGTGAGTGAGGAGAGGAAGGAGAAGGAGAGGGAAAAGGCTTAGAAACTAAAGGGTCATATCGACTGGTAGGACGAGGATGGAAAGTGTACTGTCCCCTACATGCAATTATTTGGGGGTACGTTGTGTTTACAATGATTAGTTCTCAGCTATGTTCTAATCTCCATGAAGTGATTTCCTTCGCAGTGACAAGTGGTGACATTCTGATCTAATTGAGACCTTTAATTCTTTGATAAGCAGAAGACAGGGTTCATGGCTTCCTACATACCTTTATTCTCCAGTACACCATTGTTAGAGTTAAAAACAAACACATGTTCTAAAAGCCTCCCTCCATGGCCTCTCTCTACAAGACTGCTGCATTTTGTGGTAATATTGTTAGCCATTTGCTGGGCTTTAAGCCACCACACCCACCAAACCAGGCTGCATCAGGATCAAGTTGATGGTACTGGCACTCTATGGAACTTTGTGTCTATGAGATGAAGGTAGGGGACATTGTTCTTTTATAGTCGTTGGAAAAATCAGAAGATAGTAAAAATGTAGAAAATCCAGAGAAATAATAAGCAAAGACAAAAGAAGACAGGAAGGCAGATGGGAAAGTAGAGGAACAGAGAGGGAATAAAGGGAATAAGAAAACTCCTGAACCCAATATCCTCAGGGTACATGCCCCAATGCTGTTGCTGTCCTTATTTCTCTTCTCACAAAAGCATTAAATAAGTGATCTTTCCTTGAGCCACAGCTTTTGTATTCCCCTGATGTGGCGTCAAGGAAAATATATGGCAATGAAAGAAGACAGGCTTTGGAATTACATCATCCGTGATTCTCATTCCAGTATCAGTAAAATATCTGACCCCTAATAAAATAGAGGCTCCTTTACTTAAGAAATGTGTATTTGAGCTTGCTGTGGTGATAAGAATTCTTCTGAGATGTATATAGTACTCGATCATCATGCCACATCAGTAATATCTCACCAGAAGTCGCTCTTCTCAAATATCTACAGCTATGAGGAAAATGAATGCCAATGGTTGAAGAAAGTGTATTATCACTTAACACATATGCATAGCCTTTCAATGTGTATTTGGTAAAGAATCCAAATCTAATGAAAAATAAACAATAAAATGTCTCTAACATAATCACAAATACTCTTATTTTTTGTTTTTTTAAATATAATTATTGAACTCCTATTAACCATTCTTGATTTGCCAGTTATACTTTGTCAAGGAGTGAAGGTTGGCCCGAGTTATTTCTGTTTTGCCCAGTTTACTTACTGTGACTTGGTTGCTGTTGGAGTCTTTTACAAGGGTCATGTGATTAAAAGCTTGGTCCATGGAGTAGGGTTATTGAGATACTGAATACTCTTTAACAGCTGGAACTGTGTGTGTATGTGTGTGTGTGTGTGTGTGTGTGTGTGTGTGTAAGGGTTATGTCACTGGAAATGTGTGGTAGTTCCATGATTCCTTGACATCTTTCTTAAAGAGATGGCTATAAAAGAGTCAGTTCTGGCCTCGCCCACTCTTTATGTTTTTAGTATTGTATGCGGTAACTTGTTCTTGTGCATATACCTGCAGAAATGTTGTAATCTACCTCCAACACCAGAGCTTGAACCCTCTTCAATATGGAACCTCCCAAACTGTGAGACGACTGATCTTTTTTACTTATAAAGGTATTTTACTGCACGTATGTTGTTAGAGTGGGAAAAAAAATGCCTGTGTGCTGAAATACATTTAGGAAGCAAGGCTTCGGGGCCTTGGGTGGGGATCATAGTATCAACAGTAGGGAAGATGAAGGATAAAAGGATGTCAAATGCCTCATAGCCTCACTTATCTCATGGTGTGACTTTTAGACCCTGAAATATATTTATCTCATTAAAAACGCTGAAGGTCCTGTGCAAGATCATACACAGCCAAATTTACTGCCAGAGATGACATGCGAGCTCCTAAATCTCTAACTTTCTATGATGTGGTTCTTTTGCAAATTCTCTACAGCCTCTACAAGCAGAATAATCTCCTTAGGATTTCCTCTTATGTCACCTCCTATTGTTAATTCTTTCTGTGTCTGCAATGGGAGTCCACAGAATCGTCAAAAGGAGGTTTCTTTTCCTTTCAGTGAAGACATGATAGATAGCTATGGCCATACAGAAATAGTTCCCAAACTTGAGAGTAAATCTGAATCACCTTTGTTGATAATTAAACACATCAGTCATTTCCACCCATTACTGAACGTCAAGGAATTCTCTTTGTACCTCTGGGAAAGGTCTATAATATTCAATGGAATGACCTGCCTCACTTGGTAATTTTCTTCCTACAGAAACCATATATGGGTCTAAGAGGAAACAAACATATTTTGTATTGTGATTTTTCTGATTTGTTACAGAATTGATAATCATGTACCAATAGGTACATATGGGAAGAACATCAGGAAAACAGGTCAGCAAAACTGTTCTTAAAGTCCTTGCTAGTTGTCAAGCAAATTCTCATTCCGAACACAAGAGGGAGCTTTTACCCAAAAATGAAAAGTTTAATATAGGTTCTACTGTCTTTAACAGTGTGGCAAAATTTTCTTCCTTCCCTTTTTTTCCCTCCACATTTTTTTTTGGCTCCCTAACTATGACATTCTTTGGATGGCCTCCCAATATTTTGATAATTTTTTTTTCTTTTTTTTTCTTTTTGAGACAGGGTTTCTCCATAGCTTTTGGTTCCTGTCCTGGAACTAGCTCTTCTAGACCAGGCTGGCCTCGAACTCACAGAGATCCACCTGCCTCTGCCTTGAGAGTGCTGGGATTAAAGGCGTGTGCCACCACCGCCCAGCTTTATTTTTCTTTTCTATCTCCTTCAATGTGGCTATTTTCCTGAGTCCCCTTGATCTCATCTTCCCATTTTTATTTTTATCTCTATGCAATTTCCTTGACTAATCTAACCCCTGAGTTTTAATTTCATAAGTCATCATGCATATCTATTGATATTAAGCCTATCTTATGTTGTAAATATACATATTTTCTTGCACAATAGATATGACTAAGAATATGAAATCCATTTAGAGAATACTCAATGGCCTGAACTAAAACTACAAAATACATCCGTTTTTGCAGTTTTCAGGGTCCACAGAAGGTCATCCTAAATGTGCATTTTAACAATAACAGTGCTGAAACAGAAAAGAGACAGAAACCAACCAACCAAACAAACAAAGGTAACAGTGATAAGAACTTCTTGTCCCTAAAAATATTGGTGTGAAAAATCCTTCTGCATATGTGTTGCTTTTATTGATTAATGAATAAAGAAGCTCATATGGTTTGTGATAAGTCAGAGTAGAGCTAGGTGGGAAAACTAAACTAAATGCTGGAAGAAAGAGGGTGGAGTCAGTGAGGAGCCATGTAGCTGTCACAGGAGACAGATGCCTTTGCTAGAGTCTGCTGAAACTTTACCAGTAGGCCACAACCTCATGGTGATGCACAGATTAATGGAGATTGGTAAGTTTAAGATATAATAGCTAGCTAGAAATACACTTAAGCTATGGACCAAACAGGATTGCAAATAATATAGTTTCTGTGTTATTATTTTGAGTCTGGGTGTCTGGGAACCAATGAGCAGCCTCAGACAAGAGGCTAAGTTGTCTACTACAACAGAACTAGTTGTAAAAACTGTGTGTGTGTGCATATTGTGTGCATATGTGTGTACATGTGTGTGTGTGAGTGCATGTATGTTTTTGAACTTGTACCACACCGGGCATGTGGTGGCTGGCGGACAACTTTCAGAAATACATTCTCTTCTTACACCACATGGGCTCCAGGCATCTAACACACATTGTTAGACTTGGTAGCCAGTGAATTTATACCCTGATCAATCTTGTCAGTTCCAAGAGTGTCTTTTAAGCATCTGACATGTAGCTGGTTTGAATTGAGATATAGAAACACATATTCTATTTTAAAAAGGGGGATTTAATGTTTTTAAACCAATCACAGTACAGCTCCTTGCTCATATGACATGCTCAATAAATGTTAATTGCTACCATCAGTAGACATTCAGTTCTCATCTGATTAAATTGATGTTGCCCAAACCTACCAGAAACTTTGATGCCTTTCTGTCTCTGTCAATGCTATTTCTCCTTCCTGTAATGGAGTATTTCAAATGCAACATCTATTAAACTCCTATGTCACTTTAAAGACCTCTAGTTTAATCTTAAGCTACATTTTGAAGCACCCACATTATCAGCAGCCATTTTCTCCTCTCTGGTAACTATGTGCATATATCTGCTAGAGCACAGATCTTCCTAGGAAGTTACTATAGTCTGTATATCTGTTTCCTCCTCTGGACACTAGCCCATAAATAGGAACTTGTAGATTTCCTCATCACATCTCCAGAGTCTATCAAACATTTCTTACATAATATCCTCAGTAAATGTTTCCTAAACCAAAAACAAAATCACAAAATCTATCTACATTTAGAGCTTAAAAAGTAAAGTCCATGGAAGTGATGGGATTCTTTTAGGCAAGATTTCACTTTTGGTACTATAGGATCAACAAAGTCTTTTCTTTTCTCTCTGAAAAGAACAGACAAAAAGGAGACACAAAGTAACTAAAAGTAAGAATCTGAATATTTAGCCCAGAAAAAGGTTCTGGCTTTAGACAAACACTGAACTTAATTTAGTGACATTTGATCCTAAAAGAGAGAGCTGTGAGGTCTAGCTAACATAATTAAATGCTTATCTCAAAGACTACAGGATTAAAAAAGTCATTGCCGAAATTACATCTAGCCAAGTTGTTTACTCTGCTAGCTGTCTATTCTATATGATAAATGCTTATTTGAGCGGGAAGCAGGGAATGCACCAAAATTAATTGCAGTGAAGTTGGATTTGGGACAAATTAGCCAAGGATTTAATCCATATAACTAACCCTTTATTTGAAGAAGGAGGATATGGCCACTTCTAAAATTACATGCGTATTTGTAGACAAGCTGTTTGTATCATCTAATTCTAGGAAGTAAATGTTTATGTGAAGGAAGTATGGAACAAATGTCAACATCAAAGTTAATTCTAGTGATATAAGACCCTAGGCAAGTTTATCGTGGGTTTGATCAATGCAAGTAACTGCTAGATTGAAGAAAGAGCAAACAAAATCATCTTATGCCAAAATAAGTACAGTAATATTTGTTTCCAGGCTGGTTACACTGGTTACAATTTGATATAACAGAGTGGATACAATTTGATATAACAGAGTGTTTATATCAAGTTGGCCTGTGGGTGTGTCTGTGGGAAACTTTCTTTATTGTCATTATCAATATGGGAAGACATAGCCTAAAAGCGATCAGCACCTTTTGGTAGCTTCCCAGGTAAAAAGGACATAGTAGGATGAAATCCCAGTGTGTTCTTTTTGTTGTTCCTTGTCCTTTGCTCTTGTTGAGTTCATCTGTTCTGTTGCTGCTGCTGGTTATGATAAGATGATGATTCCTTCCATTATTTTTAAGGATTCCAAATGATGATAATTCATTCAATTATTTTTAAGGCTTCAAAAGCAGACAGAAGACTCTGCTAATTTCTTCACTGATGTTACAACCACCTTCTTCGGACTTCTGATGGACTGATGATCAGTACCTATCCAGGGACCTATCCAGGGTTCTTCCAGGTCTTCACAACCAGATTGAAACTTGTGAACTTGACAAAACTGGGTTTATGACTTATTGGGGTTATCTGGTATGATACAAATTTTCTTCTATGACATTGAATATATATATGTATGTGTATATATATATATATATATATATANACAGGGTTTCTCTGTGACTTTGGAGCCTGTCCTGGCACTAGCTCTGTAGACCAGGCTGGTCTCGAACTCACAGAGATCCGCCTGCCTCTGCCTCCCGAGTGCTGGGATTAAAGGCGTGCGCCACCATCGCCCGGCTAAATACTCTTTTAATATATGTTTTAGTTAAGGTTTTATTGCTGTGAAGAGACACCATGATCATGGAAAGTCCTCTAAAGGAATTCGTTTAATTGGGACTGGCTTACATTTTTCAGAGGTTTAGTATTATCTTTATGGTGGGAAACATGGCCACATGCAGGCAAACATGGTATTGGAAAAGTAGATAAGAGCTCTAAATCTGGATCCATAGACAGCAGGAAGACACACTGCTATGTGACACTGGGCCTAGCTTTACTATGTAAAACCTCAAACCAACTCCCAGTAACATGCTTCCTTTAACAATACCAAACCTCTGAATAGTAACACTCCATAGGAACCTATGGTGGTCATTTTATTTCAAACCACTACAATAGTCATTCATTATTGGTTCTGTTTCTCTAGAGAACCCCGAATAACACATCTAATGTGAGAAAAACACTGGAGAGCAGGCAGAGTCAGGGAGATACCACATAGCTGCCCAAGGAAACAGGAACCATACAGAAACTTATGGGTAGGGTACAACCTTGTGACGATATACAGATTGATAGAAATGGGTTAATTGAGGATGTATGAGTTATTTAATAATAAGCTGGAGCCAATAGGCCAAACAGTGTTGTAATTAATATAATTTCTGTGTGATTCTTTGGGTCTGATCAGCCGGGAAACAAACAAGCAGTCTTCTACCCTGGAGCAAGTTGGAGACATGGGATGGTGGGTAAGAAATTCACAAATAGTAGCAACAACCAGTTTTCTGGATCACAGGGGGGAAATATAAACAGCAAATGTATATAGAAAACCACAACAATAGTGGAGAATTGGTATTAAACCTTTCAGTGCTTTCTTACTGAAAAGGAGAATGGGCAACAGATAGACAGTTTAGGCTATGGTTGAGTACCTTAAGGAGAAAGCAAAATGACAGCCTAGGGGAGGGCAGCAGATTCTGCAAAGTCAGGAATAACAGATCAAATGTTCGAGTACATGAGGATATATGCATAAAGTAGTTATCCAGTTACTAGGAAAAGTTAGCCACTCAGAGGTAAAAATAATCAATGTTGAAATTCTGGACTTGTGTTGTGATAGGGGCAGCGGGGCTGCGTCCCTGACACCCGGCCGCCCACACAGCTAGCTTATGCCCGAAATAATTACACAGAAACTGTATTCTTTTAAACATTGTCTGGCCCATTAGTTTCAGCCTCTTAACCCATTTCTAATAATCTATGTAGCACCACGAGGTGCGCTTACCAGGAAAGATCTTAACCTGCGTCTGTCTGGAATGGGAGAACCATGGCTACTCCCTGACTCAGCGTCTGTCTCCCAGCATTCTGTTCTGTTTACTCCACCCACCTAAGGGTTGGCCTATCAAGGGGCCTAGGCAGTTTCTTTATTAATAAGAAATCAGTCCCACATCAGACTTGAAAAAGAAATGCTGGTGAATGCTGAAGTCCTCTGCTTTTTGTTGAAAGCTGTAATATGCATGGGAGTTGAATTTTCAACGAAAGGCTTTCTTTTTATGAACAAATTATCCAAAAGTAAGATGAATTATTCCAGTAATTTCTAATTTTGCTTATTTACTTTATGTATATGAGCACTTGGCCTGCATGTATGTCTGTGTAGAGCACATATTCATAGAGTCTGTGGAGGTTGGGAAACAATAATTAGATTCCCTAGAGTTGGAGTTACAGATCATTGTGAACTGGCATATGAGTGCTGAGAATTAAACCTCGGTCTTCTGGAAGACCCGTGCATATAACTACCATTTCATCTCTCTAACACTTAGTCCAATGATCTTAATGACTGACTAGGGGTAATTAGGAATTGTACTTCATTGTTTGTAGACATATTTACTGAGGAGATGCAAGTTGAAATGCACTAAAGGAGAGGAGTCAGAGTGGGTCTAGCAATCATGCCGTGCTTTAGACTTTTCTCATGGTGGTAGAAGTGTGAGTTTGGACCAACAATATTTCCAACTGTGTGTTAGCAATAATTTTTAGTCCACAGGTTATTTAAATACTACTAGGAATTTTTTGAGAGATGATAATGCTAATTATGTTTTGAATATAAACATCATTTCTAGAGATGTGCCATAGTTAGCTTTACCAACCAATTTGACACAAACCTAGAGTCACTAGGGAGATAGACCCTCGTCTGAAGAATTGCCTGGATCAGATTGGCCTGTGGGTATGTCTTTGGGATATTATCTGAAATGCTAGTTGATGGAGGAAGGTCCAGCTCTCTATAGGCAATGCGATCCTTGGGCAGGTGTCTTTGGCTCTATAAGAAAGGCACTTGAAGTATCAAGAAAGTAAGCATTTCTTCATTGGTTGCTGCTTCAAACTCTTGCCTTGAGCTGCTGCCTTGGCTTCTTTCAAGAATGATTATAACCTGCAAGGTAAAATAATCTTTTTTCCTCCACAAGTTGGTTTTCATCAGTGTTTTATCACAACAGAAACAAAACGAGGATATATGTCTTGTTAAGATCATGTCCAAAATTTGTAAAAGATGGAATTCAGATTGATGTATGATTCCCATCTATATGCTGTGAATATGTTTTATTACCATTGGTTAATAAAGAAGCTGCTTTGGCCTATGACAGGGCAGAATAAAGCCAGTTAGGAAATCTGAACACATCTCGATATATATAGAGAGAGACAGTAGGTAGAATCAAAGAGACACCATATAGCTGCTGAAGGAGAAAGATGCCAGAATCTCTTCAGTAAGACACAGCCTCGTGGCAATACACAAATTAATAGAAATGGGTTAATCTAATATATAAGCGCTAGGTAGGAATATGCCTAAGACATTGGCTAAACAGTGTTGCAATTAATATAGTTTCTATGGGATTATTTGGGTCTGGGCAGCTGGGAAACAAAACCAAGATACCATCTTACACCTGTCAGAATGGCGAAAATAAAAAACACCAATGATAGCCTTTGCTGGAGAGGTTGTGGAGAAAGGGGTACACTCATCCATTGCTGGTGGGAATGCAAACTTGTGCAACCACTTTGGAAAGCAGTGTGGAGGTTTCTCAGGAAATTCGGGATCAACCTACCCCTGGACCCAGCAATACCACTCTTGGGAATATACCCAAAAGAGGTCCTATCATACAACAAAAGTATATGCTCAACTATGTTCACAGTTTCTATTTACCTAATGGTACCCAACATAAGGCATGGCTCCATAGGACCTAGAAAAGTTTAAGAAAAAAGAGAAGGTTTCTAGACCCACAACAACAGGAGCCAAGAACAGCTTCTTGGTAGCCACATTTTTTTTTAGGTAGGTTTTGTTTGCTGTTGGCAAGCAGAGGTGCAGCTCCTTTAAGCAAAGGCTTCCTGACTCAGCATTAGCAACAAAAATTGCTCAGATCCTTTAACTGACAGCTTCCTGGTTCATGCTTGTGGCCTGAATGGCTCAGGCTCTTTCAGGAGGTCCTGTTATGGGACACTTAAATGGGATTTGTGAGCAGCATGTTTAATGACAACATAGACACTATATTCCTGGAGCTAGGGCAGTGATCATGGCCAGCAGAGCTGGCAGTGAACATATTTCTCTGTTGGACTGGGTGGAGTGAACAGGTAAAGCCACACTGTTATTCCTAGACATGCCCACTTAGCATTTTAAAAAGTGCTTCTTGTCAGAAAAGGATTACAGATACTCAATAAGTATAGATTCAGACAAAAAAGAACTCTAAATGGGTCACAGTATTGGATAAATGCACATGGGCTTAGGAGAAAGAGAAAGAATACTGACAGTTATAGATTAAAGGAATAAAAATAATAAATATTAAAAAGAAATAGAGTAAAAAATAAGCCACATAAAGATGGGATATACACAGAGTCTGGATTATATATATATTATTGTGTTTTCTTTGAACTTATTGACTGCAGAGAAACATTTGTCCTCTGGGGGCTGCTAAACTAAGCCAACATATATATTATATACCTGAACCTCAAAATTTGAGTCTAAGTATATGTTACTTTGAAAAAGAAAGTCTGCTTTTGTTTCTACAGAAGATGAGAGCCTGTGGATTTTTTCCAGGCTAATGTGGTTTGATGAGACAAGACCCTCTGAAAGGTCTCCAGGAACCCTAAAAATATTTAATCCAACAAACAGCAGGAAGTGGCTTGGATAAAACTATGCCCAAATTCCTGAAATGATTTTTTTTATAAATATCTGCTTTCATTTGAAAGGGGTAGGGTATATATCTCTAATGGTCACAGTCAATCTCTTTTTTTTAAATTACCTTAATTTTGTATCAATGAACCAAAGTCCATACCAATATAAAGTATTCATCTCTATATCATATCCCCCTCCTTTTTTTCAAAAAAAAGATTAACGGTGACCATTAGAGAAATATATGTATAACCCCAGTAGCACAGACAATAAGAACAACAATGAATAAATGAGACCTCCTGAAACTGAAAAGTTTCTGTAAAGCAAAGGACACAGTCATTAAGACAAAAATGCAACCTACTGAATGGGAGAAGATCTTCACCAACCCTACATCAGACAAAGGTCTGATCTTCAAAATATATAAAGAACTCAGGAAAGTATACATTAAAATTCTAAATAACCCAATTAAAAATAGGGTACTGAACTGAACAGAGAATTCTCAACAGAAGAATTTCAAATGGCCAAAAGATACTTAAGGACATGTTCAACTTCCTTAGCTATCAGGGAAATGCTATGTAGATCTAGATAAATGCTGTATTTATGTTTTATGCACTGTTCTTTTAAAATTAATTAATTTGTCTGTTTGAAGGTGCACATATGGAGGTCAGAGGACAAATTGCAGATCTTTTCTGTCCCTCAACTAAGTGGAAGACTGAACTCAAATCATCCAACTTGGCAGCAGGTATATTTATCTACAGAGCTGTCTTGGTAGCCCTGAAGTTTTGAATATTGCTCCTCTTTGTTGGTTAAAACCATGGTCTTAAATTGCTCAGGCTTGTCTTGAACTTGACATATAACTGAGGATAGTCTTTATCTTCCTGCTCTATTTCCAGAGTGTTTGAATTACAGGTATGTTGTAGTAACCCAGCATATACCATTTTTCTCAGACATGTTGTTGTTTAGCCTTAATAAAAGAATGTGGGGAAGTTTTAATTAAAATAGAAATAATGACAGTATGATACTTTTCTGAAAAAAAAAATGGAATCTGTTAATGGTTCTCTCTGTCTTTTTTATTTTTACTGTTTTTCTCCCTTGCCCTGTAGGCTTCTGAAAAATTCTTAGCTATTCTTCCCTAAGTAACTAGTTATTCTATGCATACCCATCTACATCCATGCTTTAAAACTATACATTATTTGGGTTGCATTTGAGTGTATAACTACTGTACAAATAAAAAGATAACCAACATGAGCTAACATAACTGTGTTATTTTATTTCTTTACATTTTGGGAGACAAACTCTCTAACTTGGACTGGCTCCAAACTACCTATGGACACAATGATGACCTTGAGCTCTTTTGGGAAGATGTATGGGTACATGTTGTATGAGTTCAGTGTGCATATGTGGGTGTCAGTCTAAGTATGTGTGAATGTACATGTGCCACAGCAAGTATGTGGATATCAGAGGACAACCTGAAGTCTCCCTGATCATTTTTCACCTTTTTGATGCTATTTGGCATGGGATCTTCAAAGAATATTCCTGTTTTCCCGACTCACATCACTGTAAAGAGATTACAGATCCATTCTACTGCATCCAGATTTACATAGGTTCTTATGGTTCAAACTCTAGTACTTATAATCTCATGAAAAAAGCAGACATTTATAACAATAAATCTTTTTGTATCTCCTCAAAAATAACTAATTACACACCAACCATTGCAGTAATCACTTTTTATTTTCTTGCATATCTCATCCTCAAAATATTTATTATTAAGCAGCAGTTTCATTGTACTTCATTGACCTCTAAAGGTCTTTTTATCTAGAGAATTTTATTATTTCCACTTATACTTTATATGTTCAAGCAATGCTATCATTCGTCCTCTAAGACCTTCCCAGATTTGGCATCTTCTATTATCATTTGATGAGCCACTTTGTCCTACACTTGCTATAAATTGGCACTTAGTTCTGTAAGATCAGATTTGTGTTGATTTTTTTATTCTTTCTTTTAGCTTCACAGGTTGTGAATTGTTCTATTTGGAGATATATAAAGACTGACTGCTTCTTTTTATCTATGACATTAGGTGTCATTATTGTTCAATATCAACAGTTTGCATGTTAATGATGCCTTTCTAGATACTTTAGGTGTTAGATGTTCTTCCTTTAAAATAAGGGAGAAGTTATCAAAATAATGGATCTCCTGTATTCATACATTATTCAAATGTCTGTGATCTTTTTCTTTGAAAATCAGGCTGGTATGTAGAAAATAATTTATGGTTTTTACTTAGAGGTATTGACTATATTGTACCATTTTCTGTTCGCATAATTATTGTCAGGCAGATGATAGGCTGGTTTCATTTCTTTCATAAGTCATTTTAACAATTTTATTGAGATTTTCTTTTGTTCAGTTACTTGTACAGAGTATATCTCTGCATTGTGTAAAATGGAAAGCTAGTTTCCTCTTTTAATATGCAGTTTTAAAGTTTATTTCATCAAATTTTTCATGAGTTATGCTTTTAAAAATATTCTTTGTCCTTCCCTTTATTTTTTCTTTTGAGAATTGAGAGCTTCTGAAAAATAAAACAACTTCAAATAGCTGGGGAGGTTTGTTGACATATGGATGAGTAAGAAATTACAAAACAATAGATGAGATGAAAATGAGATGAAATAGCTGAAACAGTTCTTAATATTTAACAGTGCAAATAATTAAAACATATATAAGCATTTCTTAATTATATCCAATTGGCACTGATTTTTCTCAAAGAACAAAGTTTTGTTTCATTTTTCTTTGTATTGTTTTCTTTGTTTCTATCTTATTGATTTCCATTTGATTATTTCTTGTCATCTGCTCCTCATGGGTGAGTTTTCTTCCTTTTGTTTTAGAGCTTTCAGTTGTTTTATTAAGTCACTAGTGTGAGATTTCTCCAGGAGTCTTTATGTAGGCACAAGTGCTATGAACTTTCCTTTTAGCACTGCTAAGGTTTGCTTTCTTACAAAGTATGAGGCCTATTATAGAGATGGTTCCATAAGGAGCTGGGAAGAAGGTCTATTTTTTGATTTTGGGTGGAATGTTCTATAGATGTCTGTTAAGTCCATTTGAGTCATCTGTTAGTTCCTTTATTTCTCTGTTAAGTTTCTGTCTGGCAGTCCTGTCCAGTGGTAAAAGTAGAGTGTTGAAGTCTCTGAATATTTGTGTGTGGAGTCTGATGTGCTATTTAAGTTTAAGTCATGTTTCTTTTACAAATGTAGTTGCCCTTGTATTTGAGGCAAAGATTTCAGAACTGAGACTTTATCTTGATGGATTTTTCTTGCGAAGAATATGAAATGTCCTGGCAGTTTCTGAGAAATTTGAGAATAACCCAACTGAAGACTCAGCAATATCACTCTTAGGCATATACACAAAGAATGCACACTCATACCATAAAGACATTTGCTCAACTAGGTTCAGAGAAGCATTATTTGTTTTTTTAATTGATTTTTATTGAGCTCTACATTTTTCTCTGCTCCCCTCATTGGCTCTAACCTCCCATCTTCAATCCTCCTCCAACGTCTCCATGCTCCCAATTTACCTAGGAGATCTTGTCTTTTTCTATTTCCTATGTAGGTTAGATCTATGTAAGTCTCTCTTAGGGTCCTCATTGTTGTCCAAGTTCTCTAGGATTGTGGTTTGTAGGCTGGTTTTCTTTGTTTTAGGTTTAAAAACTACCTATGAGTGAGTACATGTGATAATTGTCTTTCTGTGTCTGGGTTACCTCACTCAAAATGATGTTTTTTAGCTCCATCCATGTTCCTGCAAAATTCAAGATGTCATTATTTTTATCTGTGTGTAGTACTCTACTGTGTAAATGTACTACATTTTCCTTCTCCATTCTTTGGTGGAGGGCCATTTAGGTTGTTTCAAGGTTCTGGCTATGTCAAACAATGCTGTTATGAGCATAGTTGAGCACAAGTCCTTGTGGCACAACTAAGCATCCTTTGGATATATACCCAAAAGTGGTATTACTGGGTCTTGAGAAAGGGTTTCACTTAATTTTCTGAAAAAATTGCCTCACTGACATCCAAAGGGGCTATACCAGCTTGCATTCCCACCAGCAATAAAGAACTGTTCCCTTTTCTCCCACAACCTCTCCAGCCTAAGTTGTCATCAGTGTTTTTGATCTTGGCCATTCTTATAGGTGTAAGAGTTGTTTTGATTTCCTTTTCTCTGCTGACAAAGGATGTTGAACATTTCCTTAAGTGTCTTTCAGTCCTTTGAGATTCCTCTGTTGGGAGTTCTCTGTTTAGGTCTGTACTCCATTTTTTATTAGATTATGTGTTCTTTGGTGACCAATTTTTTGGGTTCTTTGTATATTTTGGAGATCAGACCTCTGTCTGATGTGGGGTTAGTGAAGATATTTTCTGTAGGCTGTTGTTTTGTCTTGTTGACTGTGCCCTTTGCTTTACAGGAGATTTTCAGTTTCAGAAGGTACCATTTATTAACTGTTTCTCTCAGTGTCTGTGCTGCTGGGGCTATATTTAGGAAGTGGTCTCCAGTGCCATTGCATTCAAGTGTATTTCCCACTTTCTCTTCTATAAGGTTCAGTGTGGCTGGCTTTATGTTGAGGTCTTTGATCCATTTGGACTGGAGTTTTGTGCATCGTGATAGATATGGGTATATTTTCATTCTTTTACATGTTGATGTCCAGTTATGCCAGCACTACTTGTTAAATTTGTTTTCTTTTTTCCATTTGATATTTTTTTGCTTCTCTGTCAAAAATCAGGTATTTGAAGGTATGTGGATTAATATCTGGGGATTAACATAGTAAAAATGGCAGTCTTACCCAAAGCAATCTACAGATTCAACACAAAATCCCAGCAAAATTCTTCACAGACTTCCAAACAACAGTACTCAACTTCACATGGAAAAGCAAAAAACCCAGGATAGCCAAAATAATCCTGCACAATAAAAGAACTTCTGGAGGCATCACAATCCCTGACTTCAAACTCTGCTACAGAGATACAGTACTGAAAACAGCCTGGTACTGGCATAAGAACAGCATTATTTGTAACAGCCAAAATCTGGAAACAACCTAGATACCTCTCAACTAAAGAACAAATAAAGAAAATGTGGTATATTTGCACAATAGAGTATTACTCTGTGGGAAAAAAAATGACATCATAAAATTTGCAGGTAAATGGATGGAACTAAAAACAACCCATCCTGAGTGAGGTAACCCAGACCCAGAAAGACAAGCATAGTATGTACAGAGAGAAGCCATGTAGCTCTACTGAAGACAGATGCCAGAACTTTACCTGGTAAGCCATAGCCTCGTGGCAATACACAGATTAATGAAGATGGGGTAATTTATGATATGAGTTAGCCTGAAATATGCTTAAGCTATTAGCCAAACAATATCACAAATAATATCGTTTCTGTGTTATTATTTGGGAGCTGAGCAACCAGAAAGAAACAAACAGCCTCCACCACAAATTGGCTCCAACATGGCCAACTATAATCCACTTAAAACCCGAGAAAGCTTAAAAAGGAATTCTAGACACAGAACAACAAAGTTTAGCTGCATTTATTTTTTCTGAAAGAGTTTTCTTGCTGGTAGCGTGCTGCAACTCCTTTAAGAGAGGTCTTCCTGATTCAGTGGTAGCAGTGCAGTTTTGAAATGGTGCCTTCCTGGGCCGTGCTCCCAGCACAAACTCTGACTGTTTATGGAGGTCCGGCTATGAAACATTTAAATGGGGTTTGTAAGCAGAATGCTAAAACTTGCTTAATGCTAACACAGACATACTGCAAACTGACCCTTGATGTGGGGCAGAAAGAATGGCTCTCAGAGGCAATAAACGGACCTCCTCCAACATGTTTGACTGGGCAGAGCCAAAAGGCAAAGCAGCCTTAGTCATAGTAATGTCACTTAGCTTTTTAAGAACCACTTCTGGTCAGAAAATAATTACAGATATGCAATAAAGAAAATTCAGATTAAAAAGACTCTAAATGGGTCACAATGCTGGATAAATGTATGTAGGCTTGGGAGAGAGAAGCAAAAGAGTATTCATAAGTGGATATTAGACGTAAAGCAAAGGATAACAAGTTTACAGTCCACATGCCCAGAAAAGCTATGTAACAAAAAGTACCCTAAGAAAGAGACATATATGAATCCTCCTGGGAAGGGGAAAGAGATAAGATCTCTTGGATAAATTGGGATTGTGGGCAGGGAGGAAGAAAGGAGGGTAGAAATGGAGGGTGAAGAGAACATGTGGGAATGGAATGGTCAAGTTGGAGGTAGAACAGAGAGGGAGAATAAGGAAAGAGATACCTTAATAGAGGGAGCCATTATGGGGTTAGGGAGAAACCTGGCACTAGGGAAATTACCAGGAATCCGCAAGGATGACCCCAGCTAAGAAGCTAAGTAATAGTGGAGAGGTTGCCTGAACTGGCCTTCCCCTGTAATCAGATTGATAATTACTTTAAATGTCATCATGGAACCTTCATTCATTAACTGATGGAAGCAGATGCAAAGATTCACAGCTAAGCACTGGGCCAAACTTCTGGAGTTCAGGCATAGAGAGGGAGGAGTGATATGAGCAAAAGGGCCAATCCATGATGGGGTTTTGCACAGAAACAACTGACTTGATCTAGTAGGGGCTCACTGACTCCAGACTGACTTCTGGGGTACCAGCATAGGACCAAACTAGGCCCTCTGAATGTTGGTGACAGATGTATTGCTTGGGCAGTTTGTGGGGCCACTTGCTGCACAAACTTGCTCGTTGGAGCCCATTTCCTATGGAGGGATACCTTGCTCAGCCTAGATACAGTCCTTAGTCCTGCCTCAAATTGATATGTCAGAGTTTGTTGAATCACCATGGGAGGTCTTACCCTCTCTGAGGAGTGGATGTGTGTGTGTGTGGGGGGGGGTAGATGAAGGTGGCGAGAGCAGGAGGAGGGGAAGGAGGAGGAACTGGGATTGATATGTAATATAAAAAAGGTTGTTTATTTTTTAAAAAAATATGCATTAAAGTAGTTCCAATTCTCTTTCAGAATTACATATTTCTTATTATTGTGTATGTATATAAGAACAAAGCATAACTCTGAAGTATTGACTCTTTCCCTTTTCCTTATGTGTAGTCAAGGGATGAAACTACAGTAGCCAGGCTTGTGAGCCAAGTGCTTTTTCCCATGACGGCCCCTTATTTCCAAATTTTATAATTTTGTTTTATGGAGAAAAAATGTGGATGTACAAGTAATTATAATTTAATTTTTATTCATAGCCAGGCAGTGGTGGTGCATGCCTTTAATCCTAGCACTCGGGAGGCAGAGGCAGGCAGATCTCTGTGAGTTCGAGACCAGCCTGGTCTACAAGAGCTAGTTCCAGGACAGGCTCCAAAACCACAGAGAAACCCTGTCTTGAAAAACCAAAAAAAAAAAAAAAATTTTATTCATGTGTAAGATTGCTCATATACATTAACAACAAATAATTCTTTCTGTCTCTGTGTCTTCTGTCTTCCTCTTTCTCTCTCTCTCTCTCTCTCTCTCTCTCTCTCTCTCTCTCTCTCTCTCCATATGTATTTTAAGACTGGTTCTCCCTATGCATCTCAGGCTGACCTTGAGCTCACAATCTTCCTGGCTCAAAAAAAAAAAAATTAGTCTTTGCAGAGCAACCTATTGATCTGAATATCAGATATTTACATTATGATTCATAACAGTAGTAATTTTACAGTTATGAAGTAGCAATGAAAATAATATCATGGTTAAGGGTCACCACAATATGAGGAACTCTATTAGGGGTTAAATGATTACATTTAAATGGATTAAACCACAGCATTATAAAGGTTAAGAATAACTGCTCCGAACACCCCTACAACACCCCTCCCCATTCTCCTTCAAATTCACGGTCTTTTTCTTCATCAATTGTTATTGCATGCATATACTATTTGTATATACATGTATATTCCTAAATATAAGATGCTGATTCCATATAATCTGCTTATTCCATATAATGCTACTTGTATGTATGTTTTCAGGGCTGACTGTTTGGCACTGCACAACCAATTCTTGTGCTCTTCCGTGGAGAGAGCCATCTCTCCCACTCCATGCTTTACTCAGTCACCTCAAGTTCTTTGTGTAGTGTTGGCTTTTCCCCATGTAGTTTGTGGAGAAATGTGGAAGACTAAAATTTTAGACTAAAATGAAATGAATGCGATAAGTAGAGCTTAAACTGCCATTCTAGGTGGATCCTGGAATTTTTAGGGATTACAATACTAGCAATGAGTCAAAAGGTTATTCGTGAGATATTTTGACAAAGAATCTGACTTCCTTATCCCTATATCCGAAGAACTTACATGAGTTTAAACTTACAAGTAATGGACTAATTTCCTCCCCAGGGGAAATTTCAAGACAATCAAGCATCAAACATGGTTATTAGCATTAACCATACTCATAATGTTAATGTCGGTCTAAAAAGAAAAAAAAAGCAAGTGGGGCAGAAAAAAACAAAAACAAAATGTGCAGTTTGGAGAGAAAAATAGCAACAGGATCAAGTCTCTTGCCAACCCTAAGGTGGCTCCCTTAAATAAGAATTGTGCTTCCGTGCTCCCCTATCGAACCTTCCTTTATCCCAATCATCCTGTTTCCCCAAGTTCCCCCCATCCTCCCCTTCTCACTTTTCTCTCTCCATCTCCCCTTACCCCCATCCCACCCCACCCCCAAGATCCCAATAGTGTCCCCGGCAACTTTGTCTACTTCCCATAGCCAAGAGGATAACTATGTTTTTCCTTGGGTTCACCTTCTTATTTAGCTTCTTTAGGTTCACCAATTATAGACTCCGTGACCTTTATTTATGGCTAGAAACCAATTATGAGTGAGTACATCCCATGTTCATCTTTTGGGGTCTGGGTTACCTCACTCAGGATAGTGTTTTCTATTTCCATCCATTTGCATGCAAAATTCGAGAAGTCCCAGGAGCCCAAGGCGATGTCCCCAGTTAGTTCCTTGGGCAACTGAGGATAGGGAACCTGAAATGACCCTATCCTATAGCAATACTGACAAATATATTGCATATCACAATAGAACCTTCATCTGGTGATGGATGGAGATAGAGACAGAGACCCACACTGGAGCATCGGACTGAGCTCCCAAGGTCCCAATGAAGAGCAGAAGGAGGGAGAACATGAGCAAGGAAGTTAGGACCACGAGGGGTGCACCCACCCACGGAGACAGTGGGGCTGATCTATTGGGAGCTCACCAAGGCCAGCTGGACTGTGACTGAAAAAGCATGGGATAAAACCGGACTCTCTGATCATGGCGAACAATGAGGACTGATGAGAAACCAAGGACAATGGCAAGGGGTTTTGATCCTACTTTATGTTCTGGCTTTGTGGGAGCCTAGCCAGTTTGGATGTTCACCTTCCTAGACATGGATGGAGGGGGGAGGACCTTGGACTTTCCACAGGGCTGGGAACCCTGACTGCTCTTTGGACTGGAGAGGGAGGGGGAGAGGAGTGGGGGGAGGGGGAGAAGGGTGGAGGAGGGGGAGGGAAGTGGGAGGTTGGGGGGGAGGCCGAAACTTTTATTTTCCTTTTCTCAATAAAAAAAAATTAAACAAAACAACAAAAAAAAAAAAACAGCAACAGGAGGTTTACAGTCAATGAGAAACCTCCAGATAGATACCTGGAGAAAAAAAATAGCAAGGATACCCTCAGGGCAAGACCCTACCAACTAAGCTTGCAAATTATGAAAGGGCCCTATGAGTTTTCAGCTTCTAGAAAGTAAATAGAAGCTGCTAGAAATATGATATTTAAAATGTCAGATGCCACCCCAAGCGGGTTGCTGAATTTGGCAGCTATCCACATGGGGCTGTCTTTAGAGGCATGGAAGATGCAAGAATGAAAGGGTTCGTGGATTTTGCTGTAGTTTCAGTGAGGCACTAAGGCCAGACAATATGTGACAGCGGAGTTGGCTAGTGAAGGCCCCTAGAGGGCAGGAGGCCTTGAGAGGCTGTTTGTGAAGTTGTGAAAAATGAGGTTAAGGTTGCTGGAGATGCCAGATCCCTGAGACATCTGCAAGAGAGGCAAGTTGGACTAGTCAAAGAGAATGATGTATGTCGCAGGCAGCTATACTTGTGGGGCTACATCATCTAAGTCATTGGGAACTGAATTTTCAGACATTGGTCATGGAGCTAAAGCGTTTGATATTTTCCCAGCTGGGTTTCGGTCTTGCTTTGATCCAATATTTGCTCACTGTGTCCCTATACTTCCCTTTCAGAATGTTAATGTCCATGGTTAAGTGAACTATTGCTGTTCTTGTGGAGAACAGGGTTATTTTTGTCATCATCCATGTAACTACTTACAAACACTCATAATTCCATGTACCCTTCCTGGACCAGTGATCACTGGGCATACATGCATTGTACTTAGAATATGCAAGAATAATACTCATGCACTTGACATGAAAATAAATAAATCTTTAAAAAGAAATGTCCTTGCATCTCAGAAGAGACTTTGGAGGGTGTTGAAAATGATAAAAGTTGTATGAGAACATTTGCAAGTAAACTTAATGCATTTTGCATTATGATATGGCACTTAAACACTTGGTCTACAGTTTGGTGGTTGTGTTTTGGGTGGGGGAAATTTACAGGGAGTTGTGACCTTGCTGGAAGAAGTAGACAAGAGTTCTAACCTCACTCCTATTCCTGTTTGGGCTTGAGAATGTGATCACTCAGACTTGTACTCTTTACCCAATGTCTGCCACGTGCTTTCATGATGCTTGCCATAATGAATTCTTATCCTCTATGAAACCATATGTCAAAATAAATTCTTTTTTTTTCCACAAGCTGCTTTTGGTCATGGCAGTTGATCACAGCAAGAGAAAGTAACTAATACAGATACTTTGAGAGGACTGACTAGTTCCCTATGACAGAGGGAAAGTGCAACAGTAAGATAGCTCACCTGTAAAAGCACTGTACCCTTGAGAACAGAAAGTGAGTAAGTTGGGTAAAACCATTGTGCCCTTGGGAACGATGTACAGTTAACCATTTCTAACAGAGGTTACTGTTGCTTATCTTACAGTATAAAAATGATTGCTGTGGCAACAGGGCATTGGAGGTGGACCCACAGAGAGACTATTCTGCTTTAGCCAGAAATTTCTCAACTGGGAACCCTAGCATGACTTTCAGCACTCCTTCTCCAGTCATTTTTGCTCTTCTATGCCCTGATTTCATGATGATAATCTATCACCACTTGTTATTTGTTTTTATTCAGATACCTCACCTGAGGGTTAAAGCATTCTTCATGGGACCCTCTTCAATGTTCAGAGGTTTCCAGCTGTTATGATCATGAAGCTTTCCTAGTCGCTCCTGCTGTGTGATATAAATGCCTGATCTGATGTTCTGCTGTTTCGCTATTGCTTGCAATTCCATTCCTTGCTTGCTACGTACTTAATAAATGTATTCATTCAGATCAGAAAACATGGCTGTCACAGGTTATTCTACAGATGAAATTGGCCTAAAACATAACTAGATATACATCACAGTGTATTTTATGTATGTTTTCCCTTGTCTCAAAAATTGATCTATTTGCACTGAATCAAATTCACTTATCTTGATTCTTCTTAGGGAATTTTTTCCAGAAGAATTCTTAGGTCCTGATATATTTCCTTCTCAAGCCCACCGGTCCTCTTGATAACTGAGCCTAGAGCCCCAGCTAGGGGCTTTCATTATTTTCTAACTAAAACGTTTTATGTTTCTATTAAGTGTACCTCTGTCTGATCAGCAGTTTGAGTAATTTAATCTCCTTTATGTGAGGTCTTTGTCAACACCAAGGCATAGAAGAATAAAAAAAAAAAAAACAGGGTCTTCTGCATCTTTTTTTTAATCTGATCCTGTATGTTGTCATTGTATTGTTGATTTTATTCTTAATGGTGGCTAATAGGACCAAACAAAGCATGCTGTATGGGACCTGCTTCCCACATAGTAGTATTTTTTTTTTGTTTCTATATTGCATTTAGGACATCTGTTTATTTTATGAGAATTTTGTGGACACATACTAAACATACACTTCACAGCCATGTCCTTTCTAGGATCACTGGATGTCACAATCTGTACTACTAAGAGGGACAAGACTTTGCTTCTGCTATCCATCTTACTAGTTTTCACTTCTGGTGGAGATCATTCAGTCTCTCCATCCCTCACTGTCTCACAGAATTAATTTATTCCAACATATTTTTTTAAATATGGTTCATGAAGGGAGGGGTGTGATAAGGTTCACAGAAAAAACTTAAGTAAATATGAGAAATATTTGGATTGGGGGGTCCAGCATTTGCATGATGCTTCGTTTAAAAACTCTGTATAGGGGGTGTTGATGTAGTTGATGTAGTATACATATTACAGACTTCACTTTCACTCTTGCATATTAAGTAAAATTGTGACTAACTAATAAAGCCCCATTTAATTCTATTTTTAAAATTTTATATATTTTTCAGAATTTCAGATATGTGTATCGTATTATACCATTTGCCCTGCCTTCTCCTCATTCTAACCCCTCCTGTGCACTCATTCTCATTACTTCTCATTTTGAGAAATGTCTATTGAGGTCCAATGATACCTCATCCTCTCAATATTTATATAGTATGCTGTGACTGGAGTAAAGAGCAAATGTATGCTAAGCAAGCTCTCTGACACAGAGTTAGCATTTTTCTGTTCTCCGATTTCCCTGAATTATTTTATTTTAGAGATTATATTATAATTACATCATTTTTCCCTTTCCTCTCTCCAGACCCTCACATATATCCATCCTTTCTTCCATGTTCATGGCCTTTTTTCATTAATTTTTGTGACATGTATATGTATGTATATATATGTATATATACATATATATATTCCTAAACATAACTTACTCAGTGTGTGAGTTATTTGTATATGTGTATTCAGGGCTGATCATTTGGCATAGATTACCCAAGTGATATGATTCTTCTTGAGGACAAATATTTCTCCAACCCTCAGCATTTTTTCCTCTCACTTTTGTTGATTCTTTGCAGATTTTCACAGTGTGCATCTGTTCCCTCTTATTTCCCTTCCCTCTCTCATCTGTCCTTATAAAACAAATCCAAATTTAAAAGAAAAACCAAAATCCAAACAAAACAAAGAAATAAAACAAGAAAAAGAAGAATATTCTCATGGAAGCTGTACTGTGACCTGCTGAGACACACAGTTTAGCCTTTAATCTGTTCATCTTTACTTTCAAGTGTTCATTACCGAGAGTAACTGGTCAAGGCCTAGCCACCTATAATGAGATCTTACTGGGGATTTCCTCTTGGATATCCTGTTGTGCTGTACCAAGGAGATCCTGCTGATTTGGATCTGTAGGTTAGTCCCCTTTACATGTAAATGTTGGGAGAGGCCAACTCACTGCCTGATTCTGAGCCTTAGTGGGAGCTGGATTGGTTAGCCTACCAGCTTTCTCTTGAAAAACTCTCCAGCACTGTCTACCAACATAGCCTGCAGCAAGGAGCAGGGCCAGTTCTCCTACTCTACAGCCAGCCCTCCAGGTCCAGTTCTGCCTTACTGATATTCCCAGGGACCGCTCTACTGTTTTTCCCAGACCAGGTGCAGGGCCCTCTCTCATGATTGCTGTAGGATGCATAGTGGTTGGGGTGAGGTCTCCTCATCTCATGCCCTAGAGGCTGGCTTACCTACAACCCCAAAAAACAGGGTCAGGGAAAGATGCCCTCCCTGCTCCACCCATTTCTACCTGTGGCAGGTAAGAGAGCTGGCCCTGGAGGTCACAAGAGTGAGACATCTAGCCCTGCCATACACCAGCAACAGCACACAGGAGAGTGGACCCTGCATACCACCTGGGCAGCACACTCAGCATTTCCTAATTACCCAAGGCTCTTTGCATAGCGTTTAGTGTAACATGAATAATAAAAACCTGGAGACAGATATCAGGGTTCAAGTTGAAGATCAGAAAAGCAAATCAGACAACTAGAGAGACCTGGGAAGTCAGATGCAGCCAGATCTTTGTGAGTTCAAGGCTACCCTGGGCTACAAAAGACTGTTCCAGAATCAGATCCAGGTGGTGGTGGTTCACACCTTTAATCCCAGTGTTTGGGAGTCACACAACTTTAATCCCTGTAGTAGTAGGAGCTGTGAGTCTGCGTCCCCGGCATCAGGCCACCCGCATGGCTAGTTTATGCCCTGAAATAATTACACGGAAACTGTATTCTTTTAAACACTGCCTGGCCCGTTATCTGTAGCCTCTTATTGGCTAGCTCTTACATATTAATCTAACCCATTTCTAATAATCTGTGTAGCCCACGAGCTGGCTTACCAGGAAAGATCTTAACCTGCATCTGTCTGGAGTGGGAGAATCATGGCGACTCCTTGACTTAGCTTCTTTCTCCCAGCATTCTGTTCTGTTTATTCCACCCACCTAAGGGTTGGCCTATCAAGGGGCCTAGGCAGTTTCTTTATTAGTTAACCAATGAAAGCAACAGATAAGATACAAGACCCACCTCCATCAAATCCCAGCATTAGGGATGGAGATAGAAGCAATATATCTGGGCAGAGAGGAATATAAAGTGGAAAGGACAGGAACTCAATGGAGTGTGGAGTCTGAGAATTCGTAGAGATAGGATTTTGTCCTTTCAGTCTGAAGATTTGGTAGAGGTAAAAAGGTTTCTCTAGTTGTCTGATTTTTTTCTCTGATCTTCAACTTGAACTCCAATTTCTGTCTCTAGGTTTTTATTATTTGTGCAAAAGTGGAGGCCTTGTCTCCCTTCCCCTGACTAACTCTCTCTCTCTTTCTCTCTCTCAAGTGTGTGTGTGTGTGTGTGTGTGTGTGTGTGTGTGTGTGTGTTTGTCCTTGTTCTGCTCATGTTGGTGATACTTTATCTGTGTAACTTCTGACATTGCTAGAAGAAACCATATCATAGAAAACTCCCCAATCTTCTGTTTCTTATATTGTAAACGGTTGCATTCACTATGAAAATCAGTGTGGACAATTCTCAGAAAACAAAAAATAAATCTACCACATTACTTAGCTATCTCACTCTCTGGCACATGCCCAAAGGACTCAATGTCCTACTCCACAGATACTTGCTCATCCTTGTTCATTGCTACCCTATTTACAATATGTATGAAATGGAAATAATCTAAATGTCATTCAACCAATGACTGGGTAATGAAAATGTGATAAATACACACTATGGAATACTACTCAGCTTTATAGAGAGATGAAATCATCAAAATTGCAGGTAAGTGGACCTAACTAAAAAGATCAAATTGAGTGAGGACACATTAGAATGAAAAGTGAAAATAATGCACGTTCTCTCATTAGCGGCTCCTAGCTCCAAATCTTCAGATGTGAGTACATATTCTAGAGTGACTTCAGAAACAAGGGTAGTAAAAAGGGACCATTGCTAGAGTAGGGTGGTTGGGATAGGGGTGATCTTATTGTAGAATTGAGGAAAAGGGTCTCTAGAGAGGCGAAAATACACAAGGATGGAGGAAGACAAAATAACAGTACTGAAAAAAAGTCATAAGGAATTATATATTAATCATTTACCTAAAAGACCTTATATGTAATAATACATTTAAGCCTGTGTATAAATATACATACATAATTTAATGAAATATTCTCATCTGGGCTGACAATGTTTCTTCCCAGAGCAAAAGACCCACCTAAAAATATTCCCAATACCAGGCATGAGAAGTTGTTTTGAGTTATTAGTCAGAGTTGCCCAAGACATCCAGGCTATTGTTGTTTCCCTTGTTTCCTCCTAGATGAGGAAGGTAAGTCCCTTTTGTTGAAGAAGACACCATATACTTTAGATATAGGGACAAGAAGTCTCTGAGCTGGAACTGATCTAAAAGCCTCTTCCCTGAGAAGTAGCTTTTAAGGTGCCCAAAATTGTTATGCAAGCTTCCAAAGGAGGAAAACAACCAATAGTCCTATCCCGTTATGATGTCTTTGGATCACAACAATGACCAGCATGTCGCCATGACCCTAAGGGTCCAGTATGGGATTTCTCAAAAGCTGATGAAAATGCTTTAGATTCAGATGTTGTTGGTTATATAATGTTGTGAATTTACTAAAATCACAGTATATTTCAAATAAACTATATTTTGGTATGTAAATTATATCTTTAAATATTTATAAAACAAAAAACAGCTCATAGAAAGGGGGCTATAGAGTTAATTGTGATTGGAATTATGTGGTTTTAGGTACAGTTCAAAGATGCAGGAGAATGAAAATAATGCTGGTTTCTAACGAGAAAAATGCAAACAGCATGAGAATACAGGATTGCTGTTTATTGGTTCATTGGCAAGAATCATTTTTAAGATTATGAGCAACTTAACCATAATTACAGAACAATATGTATTGATCAACTAGAAAAAAAATTCTGAAATACATAGACATGCCATGTTTATACTCCCAAATCACAATATACTATGTTTTATCAGAAAATCCAAATCCCAGATATGTAAAGCAGTGTGCTACCACTTTGAGCTATTACAACCATTTATACCTCCCTCACCTCCCTCCATACTGCTGACCTCATAGACACTTTACTGAGTAAATAATTTTATCCTCTCTGTGGGAAATGCCTCCTAAGTTAGTATTGTGAGTGACAAGGATGTCCAGAGGAGTTTCATTGCTCTGACCCCAGAAAAGATGCATGTATTGCTATTTAAAGAAAACAGAGCTGACTAAAGTTGGTGAGTGTACCTTTGAGCTTTCAGAACCGACAGAGTATCACCTTGGCAGACCACATGATTTAATGGGCTATTGATGAAATAGAAGAAGCAAGCAAAAATACATTAAAAAATCTATAGAAAGGTATTATTTATATACTATACAGCAGGGAGTTGTTGATGAAGGTAATTTATTTTTTGGTCTCCAAGATCCACACAAGTTCAACCATTTAATCATATAATATAGAGACTTATTTACATAAAAGAAAAAACATGTATAAATTATTTTGATAAAAATGTTAAAGACCAATAAAACCTTTTTTCTGCTGGACAATCATTTCTGAAGGCCACCACACTTATATGTAATTCTAGACCATAAAAGAAAAGACTTACAGCTCAAGTGACTTCTGGAACTCAGTAGTAGGCTTGGCAGAAGCATGGGATATTAGAACTATGGTCAGGAAGGCACTGAGGCAAAAGACTCATGGTTTTGTGACTAGCAATCTGAAATGCATGCATCATTCTCTGGAGCTAAGCTTCTGATCAATTGCTTTACTGTTTTAGTTCACAGTTCAGGAAAGCAGTACTTTCAGGCTAAAATATTTAAGTGTAAGCTACAAAGTCAGTGGTGAGAATGTCTCATCTAAAAATGGAGTTTCTGTCTTTTGTAGTTCATTGCAAAGCGACATTCTTTTCATTTTTTCTTTGGTGATGCATATTCATTGCCCAGAATGCTGGCTTTCATAAAGACAGTTTCCGCAAGTTTATCATATATTTTCACCATGCTTACCCTCTTTCCTGTTTTCCTTTTTTTCTCTGCCCTCTTCTTTTTTTTTTAGCATCTTCCCCCCTCAAGTCATTCTCCTGTTTCTTGTCACATGTATGCATCTGTGTGGTGATATGTCATATATCTAATACATAGGTTGTTTTATTTGTCTACAAAATGTTAGGATATACATTTCTGAGTTTTGCTTATTTCACTTAATCTGATGATCACTAATCGTATCAGTCTCCAGGAAATGGAATCATTTCATTCTTCTTTATGGCTGCTTAAAGCTCTATTGTGTATAGGCAGCACATTTTCTTTATCCGCGTAGCTGCTGACAAACACCTTGAGTCATTCTGTAAGTTGGCTACTGTGACCAGTGTTGCAATAAATATGGGTATGCAAGGATCTTCTGTGACATGCCACCTTAGAACCTTCTCAGAATAGGAACTTCTTTTATAAAATTTGTTTTAATTAGCATACAAAGTATTAGGTTTCATTGTGGCATTTTAAAACAATTTTTCGTCAACTTCACTAGTTCCTCCTACCTCTCTGACCCCTCTTTCCCTTCTTCCTCTAGGAGGCTCCTTTATCCTTTCATGCCACATGTATTCTACTTCCTCACTGCTTCTGTTTCCTATCCCTGTTTCTCCTCCTACACTGTTTACAGAGTCGGTTCTCTCCAGTGAACATATTCATCCTGTAGTGTGCCAGCATCTTGGAAGCTTGTCATTTCCCTAGCAAATTGATATCAGTTTTCTTGCCAGTCAGTGTGATTTTCGAAACCTTGGAGCCTCCCTCTCAGGATCATTTCACTCTGTGCTAAGGACAAGAAATCTGAGCTTCTGCCTTTGACACAGGAGAGAAGAGTTTATTTTGAGATTTGGGGGGCAAAGGCACATGCAGTGAGGGACAGTACAAATATTTGCTAAATTTCTTTGTATTTGAAAGTGACTTTGGCCTCCAAAGTCTCACTGCAACCCAAGCTTCCAGGGAGGATACCCTTCATCTTTAGAAGGCCCATTGACTAAACTTAAGGTTAGGGTTAAGGGGAAGCACAATATTCCAGGCAAAATATTTAAGGCTCAAGAATATATAGTAGTCCAAATGGAAGCACCAGAAATACATACTGTACACCCATTCTAGGTAACTCCATAGTATTGCTCTGGTTTCAAGGTATAGCATCTACTTCTTTACCACAAAATGAAAAAATAATGACTAGAAAGGGAGCCTAGTAAATTCAGATCTCTTGACTATTCACTCTTAAAATTACAAAGCTACCTCATCTACCCTGAAGAGCTGAACCAGGAAGTAGAGTGCACTGTTCCTTGAAGATTAAAGAGAAAGGAAACGTGTGGGAAAACCTTTCAAGATCAAGTTTCTAGATACTACAGGGCTTCACCTTGCACAATTACACCAAGTGTTGCTAATGGAACAAAGGAGACTCCTTTAATCTAAAGGAAAACATTTGTAAAACTAAAAAGACACCATGGCAACCACAATTCAAAACTATTGATTCTAGGAAATGTATGTGAAGGTCGTTGGTGTTTTTGTGCTATGCCAGAACATTTACCAAAAAAAAGCTTATAGCTTCAGTGTTTCTCACAGTGAAATCTGGCTACTTGCTTGGGAGGACTATCTCCTGTTTGTGTGGTGGAAGGATCAAGGGAAAAATACCAGTTGAAAAGATGGTCGGAGTTAGGGGACAGATGGCCACCCAGGACAGACAAATTCTTATTTGAAGCCCATTGTTGGTAATTCAGACCTTTTAAATGTTTTTATTTAATTTTTTGAGGATTTCATATTGAAAACTTTTTGCAGCCCAATAAACCTCCTCGCCAATGCAATAATTCAAATCAGACTAAAACAAACCAAATTAGAAAAAGCCCAGGTTTAAAGAATACTAAGTGTTCCCGGGTGGACTTCCAGGTCCTCATAGAGGAGATGGGGAAGGAAGACCGGGGAAACTACATGTTTGTACTCTAGGGGGTAGTTTAAATACCCTGTGGTCTTGAGCATCTCTGGGGAGGGGTCATCATTTGGTGGGCTTTGTCCGTGGGAAATGGAGTCTGGACTGAGGCAACTCCCAGGGGAAGAGCCTGGGATGGAACTTTCCACCCAAATATTTCAAACTCTTTGGATATAGGGATGTCAGGGGCTGAGGTGGAGCCTTAATCCAAACACATATATTTCCATTACATTCTTTTCTTTCTCTCAACCACTCCCAGATATTTATTCCCTTCCCTACCTATTCAACTTAATGGTTTTTCTCTCTCTAAAATAAAAAACAAAAGATACAAAAAAAAATCTTAACCCAAACCTAAAACAACAATACAAAAGCAAGCAAAACAAAAAACCCACATAAAGACAGACACACATACAGACACACACCAAGTGTGCACTCACCATGGAGTCTGGTTTGCATTGGCCAGCTATGTTTGGTCATGGAAACTGCCCTACATTGTGGTTGATATACCCAGGGCCACGCCACTGGAAGAAAAACTGATATTTACATTCACAGCAGCTATCAATTGCAGACAGCTTGTTAACTGAAGATAGAAATTTCTGCTCACTTCCTCTCCTCTGTGCTCAGATTTGGTCTGGTTTAAGCTTGTGAAGATCTTATGCATGCTGTCACAGTCTCTGCTAATTTATTCCTAAGAAGCCTGTGACCCCACTCTATGTCCTTCTTTCAATGGTAGTGTTTGAATACACATTAAAATTGAATCTGTGTAAGTTCAAACAATTTAATAGAAATCGTTTGGAATAAAAACGAATGCCTTGGAGCTGGAGAAATGGCTCAGTGGTTAAGAGCACTGCCTGTTCTTCCAAAGGTCCTGAGTTCAATTCCCAGCAACCACATGGTGGCTCACAACCATCCGTAAGGAGATCTGGTGCCCTCCTTTGGCCTGCAGGCACACATGCAGACAGAATACTGACAATACTGTATACATAATAAATAAATAAATCTTTAAAAAAAAAACGAATGCCTTTTGGTTACTAGACATTTGGGAATCCCACAAAGAAGGCAAAAATCAGTTTACACATATCAGGGATCCACTGACTTTCCAGAAAACATGAAGAAAATCTGATGCAAGTAGCTATTGAAGGCTTACTCCATATGTGAGTTAATAATGTGATTGTATTCTCATTCTGAGCTAAATGGAAGCTCTGAAGAAACAGCAGCTGTTTTTGGTAGCAATTCACATTTTGATGTTTCTAGCCAAGCTCTGTGTTCAGATTTGGTCTGCTTTCAGCTTGTACAGATCTCTGCATGTTGTCACAGTCTCTTCCCATGTGCTTAAGCTAAAGCAAAACAAAATCCCAGTGCATAGGCAGGGAGAAGATGGTGGGCACGAAGTCCCACCACTAGCTGAGGAGCTACTGATGTTGCTGGCTGCTAGGAGAGGGAGAGTCAATTTGCTTTAAGGGTGTGGCTTCTCACAGTTGATAACACTTCAGGGAATGGCTCCACACCCATCAGTAGTGGGACTGTAGAAACTGGCCTCCTTGATCTTTAAAAGAGGAAGATAAGTATTTGAGCGGGTAGCAAGGCAGAAGTAGATCTTGGAAGGCATGAGGGTCTGAGTAGGGATCAAAATACATTATATGAAAGTGTCTAGAAGTGAACAAAATATTACTTAAAGAACTCGAGTCTTAATAAACCCCATATTTGCATCATACAAAACAAAACTACCAGAATATCTAATAGTTAGCCCTAGGTCAGGGTCGGTAGCCAGCAAAAGAGAGGAAACCTTTTGACCTTTGTGACTGTCCTGAATGCCTGCTCAGGCAAAGTCGAAGTGGATATTTTCTATTAAAAGATTAAAAGCTTCCTCTCACTAAAAAAAGGAAGGAAAGGAACTGAATACAAACAACACCCTCCACCCATCACTCCCTATAAAGATAATACTAAGGAGGCTAGCACAATGCAATCTACCCAAGATGTTTTCGTTTCTTGTTGTCTTTGTTATCTTATGGCAAGCTTAACAATAGTTTGTTTTGAAAACGTGCCTTTTTTTACTAGGAGCTTTCTTTTCTTCCATGAAAGCCTTAGAATCCAAGGGAAGCAATTGGGATTCCCCACTCTTGGTTAAAGGAAACAAACAAACATGGCAAACTGAGGAGGGCTATGCAAGGAACTTAACCAACCACTTTAGTCAGTCCTGTACTATGTTTAATATGAGCTGTTTATCACAACAGCAAGTTTTATAGAAATTGTTTGGAATAGAAATGAATGCCTTTTGAATAGCAGACATTTGGGAATCCCACAAAGAAGGCAAAATCATTTTACATATAATCAAGGATCCACAAACCTTCCAGAAAACATGAAGAAAAGCGGAAGCAAGTGGCTATTGAAGGCTTACTCCATTTGTGAGTCAATAATGTGATTGCCATCTTATTCTGAGCTAAATTGGGGCTCTGAAGAAACTGCTGCTTTGGGTAGCAATTCACATTTTGATGTTATCTAGCCAAGCCCAGGACAAATGACCTTCAACACAATTAGCTCTTTAATCTCCAGGATGCCTCATGATTATTTGATGTCCTCCTGCTCTCTATATTCACACAAAACTCTATTATTAGACTTTCTTTTTTCCAAGAGCACCAGGCACAAAGGAAAACCAACCTTCACAATTGCATTTATAGGGAGATACTGATTTATTCAGTGGGGAACCCGGTGAGAACTGCATCTGACTAAGTGACGTGGGAATGCAAATGGACGTGTTTATCAGATGAAGAGACTTAGCTTCCATAGCTTCCTGAAGTGCCACGCCTCTGGCTTATCACATCTCCTCACACAGAGGTGTTCTTTTTGTCATTCTGTATGAGATAGTATAAATCTTGCCTTCTACATAGTTGACCTCTTTCTAGAAGTCATCATCTGTTATTGCTCACTGTCTACAATGTAACTTGAGGCTAATATTTTGTTCCTTGACTGAGTTTCTCACGTAGCTCATGATAATGGAAAAGCTGTGTCGGTTTTCTCCCCTTCCTAGTATAAATGAATGAGTCTCACCTTTGAGGGAAGCTTTCTTCATTAAAACACATTAAATGGTTCTTCTTGTCTTTATTGTATTTTTCTTTTGGGAGGAGGATGCCTGGAAGAACAACTGGGTGACAACAGAAAGACATTGGTTTGGGGAAGGAAGGTAGAAGAGCTATTGGAACAAAGGCACGGTGGGCTGGGGTATGGTTGGAAACGGCCTGTGCAAGGCAAGGAGGGGGGCATTGCAGGAAGCGTTAATGGAGAGTACAGGAGGACCCTGGTTGGCTTAGCTTGTCTTGACTTTGGGCTCAGGTTAATAAAAATCCCTTTGCTTTTTTCTCCCTTGGGTGCTTGAATTCAGTTGTTGGTATCTGTACTAAGCACTTTGTGATGGTTTGTTTTGGCTGAACGGATACAAACTATTGTCCCTTGGAAAGAGGGAACATCAATTGAAAAAAAAAATGTTCTTATCAGATTGGCATGCGGGCCTGTGGGACATTTTCTTAACTGTCAATTGCTGTAGGAGGAGCAACCCTCTGTGGGCGGTGCCATACCTAGGCAGGGAAATCTGAACTACATAAGAAAAGTAATTGAGCAAACCAGAAGGAACACATTAGTAAGCAGTGTTCCTCCATGTTTCTGCTTCAGTTCTCTCCAGGTCCTTGTCTTCAGTGCCTTCCTTAGTTTCTCTTGATGATGGACTATAGATGAAATAAACCCTTTCTTCCCTATGTTGTTTTTTGGACCTAGGGTTTATCAGAGCAACAGAAAGTAAACTAAGATGGTAGTAGTTTTGTGACCCACTTTCCTCTAGGCTTTCCCACAGTTTACCTCAGGCCTCCTGACCTCTCTAACTATACCCATCTTCAGGACAGTGAGTGGCTATACTCCTAGTCTGTATTTTGTCAGGAATCTGCTTCCCTGACAGTATAGTCTCGAACTGGGAAAGGCTTAGACACAAAAACATCATTCTTGGTCCACTGTATGGAAAAGAAAGGCAAAGAGCTTCTCATTTCAAAAACAAAGATGAGAAAGAGGCTGAAAGAATTAGAAATCCCCTAAACACAGCTCAGTTTTTAGTGGTAAGTAATATTGAAGACAGACAATACAAAGAACCACAATGGGGAATACTAGAACACTATTAACATTTTGTAAGTTCAAAGAAATGGATTACTTCTGAGAAGTGTGCAGTTCATCACAACTGAATCATAATGCAATAAGAAATCTGAACTGAGTAACAATAAGAATGGAAAATGGTTCAATAATGAAAATACTTTAAAAATATCCCTAAGTAATTACTATATAAGAATCCTTAATGAGATATCAACAAATTGAATACAAAGAAACTTAAGGGAGTTATACCTCATGACCGAGTGAAATTTATTTTAGAGAAAGGAAGGATAATTAAATACATAAAAATTCAATTTATGTAATCAACCATATTAACAGAATCGAAGACAGAAACACAGGTTCATCTTAAGTAATACAGACAAAGCGTTTGACAAGATTCAATACCCTTTTGTGATTAAGACACTCAAACTGGGAATAGATAGAAACTATTCAACACAATTAGGGTGACAAATGGAAAACTTATACTAACATCATACTCGCTAACATGAGGAACGTTTTCCTCAAGTATAAAGAACAGGAAAAAAGATAATCTTTATTATTCAACATGATTTTAGAAGTCTAGCAAGGACAGTTTTGAAAAAGATGAAGAGTCATTGCAACCATTGTGCACTGTTACTGCAATAGTAAACAATCCAAGCCACTAAGGAAAACATTAAGGATGTTCTGGCATTTAGAGTACAGAAGCAAAAGGACTGAAGATTCAAGGCTTACCTGAACTACATATTGAGACTGTTTCAAAATCTACTGTATGATTCAAGAACCCTACTTCTGGAAATATATCCTTAAGAAGTACGATAAAGTAAGATGATTCAGTAACAAAAAGGGAAATCCGTCATGACTCCCTTTACATATCTAACATGTTCAAAGTCTTAGAAAGTGACAGTAGAGTCATAGTGGGTATTACCTGAAGCAACGAGGCGGAGATGGGGGCAGCATTTATTTATTGTGCATAGATTTTCATATATGTGTAACAATGTGAATTACCGTTATAGGGAGAAAAACTCATTCACTATCTCCTTTCTTTTTTTTTTTACTTTTTTTATTGAGAAAAGGAAAAAAATTTCTGCCTCCTCCCAGCCTCCCACTTCCCTCCCCCTCCTCCCAACCTTCTCCCCCTCTCCCCACTCCTCTCCCCCTCCCTCTATAGTCCAAAGAGCAGTCAGGGTTCCCAGCCCTGTGGAAAGTCCAAGGTGCTTCCCCCTCTATCCATGTCTAGGAAGATGAACATCCAAA
>NW_026068288.1:143651-148217 GCF_014885135.2 Alexandromys fortis | reverse complement strand
TTCTACTCCAATTATTCTTAGGTTTGGTCTTTTTATTGTGTCCCATATTTCCTGAATGTTTTGTGATGAGAGTTTGTTGGACTTGCTGTTTTCTTTGATTAGTGCGTTTATTTTCTCTATGTTATCTTCAGAATCTGAGATTCTTTCTTCTGTCTCTTGTATTCTGATGGTTATGCTTGTTTCTGTAGTCTCTATTCGTTTACCTAGATTTTGCATGTCCAGCTGGCCCTCTGTGTTTTCTATTTGCCTCCATTTCAGTTTTCAAGTCTTGAACTGTTTCCATTATCTGTTTGATTGTTTTTCCTTGGTTTCCTAGGGTATCATTCACTGATTTATTCAATTCTTCAAACTTTCTGTTATACTTCTCATCCATCTTATAAGGGCATTTTTTACATGCTGTTTAAAGGCGTCAATCACTTTCATAAAGTCAATTTTTTCTACTTCTTCTTGATTAAGGTGTTCCTGTCCCCCTCTTGTGAGGTCGCTGGGTTCTGGTGGTTTCATGTTGTTCTTCAAATTGTTGGGTGAATTCTTGCATTGGCGCCTGCCCATCTCTTCCTCCGAATGCTTCCCTATGTATCTTCTTTTACAGGATCAGGTCTCCTTGCCTCCTGATGTACCTTCCCCGTGATGGAACTCCCCAGTGATGGTTCTCCTGGTGCAGAGATCAGGCTGGTTGGGTAGCTCATAAAGAAAGTGCCTACCTTGATTCCTGCAGGCAGGCTATTGAAACAAAGGAGCTCCCACTGTCTAGGTTGCCCTCGGGATTTGGTCCCAGAGCCCCCAGAGGGAAGGGAGGCAGAAAGGGGGGAGGGTTCTGGATGCAAGCTGGGTGGGGTAGGAAGAGAGAAGCAGTATACTGGGAGTCTAGGCCCAGCAGGAAGCCCAGGAAGTATAGGGAGGATGGGGAAAGTCTGAGTTCCCTGTCCCGGGTTGCTGCTGCGGGACCCAAACTCACCCCCCACTATCTCCTTTTCATCCATCATTCTTTCCTTCCTTCCTTCCTTCCTTCCTTCCTTCCTTCCTTCCTTCCTTCCTTCCTTCCTCCTTCCTTTCCTCCCTCCCTCCCTCCCTCCCTCCCTCCCTCCCTCCCTCCCTCTCTCTCTCTCCTGTTTTTGGGTAAGCTTGACATAAGCTAGTATCATCTGAAGTGGGGAAAATAAATTCATAAAACTGGCCTGTCATCAAAATACTTGATTTGTACTTGTTAGCTCTGAATACTAGGGACACACTTAGGAGGCAATCATAGAGTAATGATTTTTCCCACAGTGGAGGGAAGCAAAATATCTGGAACCGTGCTGAGAAACTGATTCTTACCCTGTCCTTTCTAGGACTTCATCTGGGCCAGAGAAGTGGCCTAATCAGATTGTTCCGACAACATGTTTCTGATACTCTACTTAGCTCCTCTAATGTTAAAACAAATTACTATTTATGCCACAGAATTTACCAGATAAAGAGTACAAGACTTTCTGTGAAGACTTTAAACTCACAAAAGAATTTCAGTGCTCTCTTTCCTTTCCCTTTAGAGAGCACCCCTCTGGGTCAGAAGGGACAAGCTAGTATTCTGTGGCACTAAGAAGGTTGAAATACATGGAACTTGGAAACTATTTCTTCTTGTCTGTAGTCTTGGTCAATATTTTAGAGCAATTTGGCATCAGTTTGTGGAACTCTGGAACTGGATAGAAAAATGTATAAAAATTCTCACTGGAGTGATATGGCAATCAAGATAACTGATGCACACTCACTTGGTATAATGCCTTGCTTACATTAAGTATTTATTACATGTAGGTGTTGACATTTGCCAAGGCAATGCTTGAATTACAGTCTGAGCACAGAGAATTTTTTTTTTTTTTGAGATAGGTTTTCTCTGTAGCTTTGGGGCCTGTCCTGGAACTAGCTCTCGTAGACCAGGCTGGCCTCAAACTCAAAGAGATCCGCCTGCCTCTGCCACCTGAGTGCTGCGATTAAAGGCATGTGCCACCACTGCCTGGCTGCACAGAGAGCTTTTTTTATTTTTATTTTTTATTTATTTATTTATTAAAGATTTCTGTCTCTTCCCCACCACCGCCTCCCCTTTCCCTCCCCCTCCCCCAGTCAAGTCCTCCTCCCTCGTCAGCCCAAAGAGCAATCAGGTTTCCCTGCCCTGTGGAAAGTCCAAGGACCACCCACCTCCATCCAGGTCTAGTAAGGTGAGCATCCACGAAACTGCCTAGGTTCCCACGAAACCAATAGGTGCAGTAGGATCAAAAACCCATTGCCATTGTTCTTGAGGTCTCAGTAGTACTCATTCCAAATCAGGAGCAGAAGGAGAGAGAGCACAAGCAAGGAACTCAGGACCGCGAGGGGTGCACCCATACACTGAGACAAGGGGGATGTTCTATCGGGAACTCACCAAGGCCAGCTGGCCTGGGTCTGAAAAAGCCCGGGTTAAAACCGGTCTCACTGAACATAGTGGACAAAGAGGACTACTGCACAGAGAGCTTTTAATGTGATACAGAGAGGCATCAAGCCTCCCTTGCTATTTGGTGTAAAAGGCATCCTCTCTCCATTGTACTCTGATTCCATTACTTTTTGGAGAACTATTGCATATCAGGAAAAGTTGCAGTTAGGAGTATAGAAGACATTCCTATCTACATATAACTAGGGAGGGTAGTGGTCCTTACTATACGTGTTTGTTTATTTTTCATGAACATATTTTGGAAAATCACATTTTTAAGACAATATGTTCTGATTACACACAGTCTCCCCTCCTCCAGCGACCCTCAATTTCCCACCCACACAACTCTACACCTTCTTATTCTGTAGCAGTAAATATTCTCCTTACCACAGAGTTGCTGTGGAGTTCTAGTCTTTGATTTTAAAGTCAGTTTCTAAAGGGCAAAAAAGAGCTGTGGCTAACAAAAAAAAAAAAAAAAAAAAAAAAAAAAAAAAAAAAAAAAAAAAAAAAAAAACAAGGAAGACATTCAGCTGTTCAGCCAAAGATTATCATTATGTGATTCAGAACTTCGTGTGACCTTAGGAGGATGATGTCCCTCCCTCCCTTTTTATTCATTGCTAACCTGTCACATACTATTACTGAGGTGTGATACACAGAGGATATAATTCACTTGTCTAACACAGATTTAGCCCTCCTACAAAACAGCAGTCATTGCCATTGACTTTTTTTAGAATGTTTTCTTTATCCCTGAAGAAGCTTTACCTATTACACAATCATGCCCATGAGAGAACAAATCTATATTACCCAAATGACTAAACTTTTGAACATTTTTGAGCATACTGTATTTAACAAAATATCTACTCAGATTTTTTTTTTTTCCATTCCAATGTTTGGTTATAGATTTGTTGTTTATATCCTCCCATATCAGGCCTTTATCATATCCATTGATTTGCAGGAAATTTCCTCCTTTTGTGGTCTATTTCTTCTTTCCTCTTCTATTTTGTAATTTTTTATTATTTTTTACCTTTTTATTGATTTTACTGAGCTATACGTTTTCCTCTGCTCCTCTCCCTTCCTCTCCCCTCCCCTTCAACCCTTTCAATTCTCTCCCATGGTCCCCATGCTCCCAATTTACTCAGAATATCTAGTCTTTTTATACTTCCTATGTAGATTAGATCCATGTATGTCTCTCTTAGGGTTCTAATAGTTGTCTAGGTTCTCTGTGATTGTGATTTATAGGCTGGTTTCCTTGCCTTATGTTTAAAAACCACCTATGAGTGAGTACATAGGATAACTGTCTTTCTGGGTCTGAGTTACCTCACTCAATATGATGTTTTCTGCCTGCAAATTTCAAGATGTTATTTTTCTGCTGTGTAGTATTACATTGTGTAAATTTACCACATTTTCCTTATCCATTATTCAGTTGAGGAGCATTTAGGTTGTTTCCGGGTTCTGGCTATGGCAAACAATGCTGCTATGAACATAGTTGAGCACATGTCTTTGTGGTATGATTGAGCATCTTTTGGATATATACCCAAAAGTGGTATTACTGGGTTGTGAGAGAGGCTGTTTCCTAATTTTCTGAGAAATTACCATACTGATATTCAAAGGGGCTGTATTAACTTGTGCTCCCACTAGCAATGCAGAAGTGATCCCTTTACCTCTCAACTTCTCCAGCATAAGTTTCATTAGTGTTTTTGATCTTGGCCATTCTTACAGGTGTGAGATGGAATCTCAGCATCATTTTGATTTGCATTTCTCTGATGACTAAGGATGTTGAGCATTTGTTTAAGTATCTTTCAGCCACTTTATTTATTTATTAAAGATTTCTGTCTCTTCCCCACCGCCGTCTCCTCTTTCCCTCCCCCTTCCCCAATCAAGTCCCCCTCCCTTGTCAGCCCAAAGAGCAATCAGGGTTCCCTGCCCTATGGGAAGTCCAAGGACCACCCACCTCCATCCAGGTCTAGTAAGGTGAGCATCCAAACTGCCTAGTCTCCCACAAGAGCAATAGGTGCAGTAGGATCAAAAACCCATTGCCATTGTTCTTGAGGTCTCAGTAGTCCTCATTGTCCGCTATGTTCAGCGAGACCGGTTTTAACCCAGGCTTTTTCAGACTCAGGCCAGCTGGC
>NW_026068288.1:142397-143223 GCF_014885135.2 Alexandromys fortis | reverse complement strand
ATTTTATTTAATTAATTAATTAATTAATTTATTATGTATACAATGTTCTATCTGTGTGTATGTCTGCAGGTCAGAAGAGGGCACAATACCTCATTATAGTTGGTTGTAAGCCACCATGTGGTTGCTGGGAATTGAACTAAGGACGTTTGGAAGAGCAGGCAATGCTCTTAACCACTGAGCCATATCTCCAGCCCTCTTGCAGCCACTTTAGATTCCTCTGTTGAGAGTTATCTGTTTAGGTATGTACTCCATTTTTTATTGAATTATTTGTTCTTTTGAAGATCAATTTCTTGAGTTCAGTATATTTTGTAGATCAGATCTCTATCTGATGTGGGGTTGGAAAAGATCTTTTCCCATTCTCTAGGTTGCTGTTTTGTCTTGTTAACTGTGTCCTTTGCTTTACAGAAGGTTTTTTGGGGGCTTTTTTTTTTTTTTTTTTTTTTTTTTTTCGGAGACTGTTTTTTTTTTTTTTTTTTTTTTTTTTGGTTCGGAGACTTTTGATGACTGTTTCTATTTCTTTAGCAGTTATAGGTCTGTTTAATTCTTTTTGCTTTGTGTTTTGATTATTATATAGTGATGGGAAGTTGATGATATCTTTCTTTAGGTTAGGAAAGTTTTCTTCTGCAGAAAGAAACGGCGGGCTGCATTCCTGCCACCCAGCCACCTGGCTAGCTTATGCCCGGAAATAACAACACACAAATTGTATTTTTTAAACACTACTTGGCCCATTAGCTCTAGCCTCTTATTGGCTAACTCTCACATCTTGATTAACCCATTTCTTTTTTTTTCTTTTTTTCTTTTCTTTTTCTTTTTCTTTTTTTTTTTT
>NW_026068288.1:136759-142375 GCF_014885135.2 Alexandromys fortis | reverse complement strand
TTTTTTTTGGTTTTTTGAGACAGGGTTTTTCTGTGGCTTTGGAGCCTGTCCTGGAACTAGCTCTGTAGACCAGGCTGGTCTCGAACTCACAGAGATCCGCCTGCCTATGCCTCCCGAGTGCTGGGATTAAAGGCGTGAGCCACCATCGCCCAGCTGATTAACCCATTTCTATTAATGTGTGTAGCACCACGAGGTGGTGCCTTACTGGGAAGGATCTTAACCTGTGTCCATCTTGGAGAGGAGAGTTATAACATCTGCTTTACTGCCTTCTTCCTCACGGCATTCTGTTCTGTCTACTCCACCCACCCATGTTCTGACCTATCAGGCCAAACAGTTTCTTTATTAATTAACCAATGAAAGCATCCCTCCTCCATCAGATGGCCCTCCTCCATCATTCTTCTATGGTTTTGTTAAATATGTTGTCTGTGCCTTTGAGCTGGAGTTCTTCTCCTTCTTTTATCACTATTACTCTTAGGTTTGGTCTTGTCATTGTGTCCTAGATTTCCTGGGTGTTTTGTGTTAAGAATTTGTAAGATTTAACATTTTCTTTGATGGATGAATCTATTTCTTCTATACTATCTTCAACACCTGAGATTGTCTCTTCCATCTCTTGTATTTTGTTGGTTATGCTTGCATCTGTAGCTACCATTCATTTACTCAGATTTTCCCTTTCTAGAATTTCTTCTGTTTGTGTTTTCTTTACTGCCTCTATTTCTGTTTTCAAGTCTTGAACTGGTTGAATTGTTTGTTTCTCCTATTTGATAGGTATTTTTCTCCCTTTGGCTTCTTTAAGAGGTTTATTTCATCCAATTTCTGTTTTTTTCTTTTTTCATTTATTTAAGGGAATTTTTCATTTCCTCTTTAAAGGTCTTCATGATCCTTATGAAGTTATATTTAAAATTAATTTCTTTTGCTTTTTCTGGGTTAAGATGTACAAGTTTTCCTGTTGATCACTGGGTTCTGGTATTCCCATGTTGCTTTTCATGGTGTTGAATGAATTCTTGCATTGGTGCCTTCCAATCTCTTCTTCCAACTGGTGCAGGCAGTGTCTTTGCCTTTAATTCCAACTCTTACAGTTGTCTGTGTCTTTCAGACCGGTTCTTGTTTTGTTCTGTACTGTCACTCTCTATGTCTCAGGAGACTGCTGAGGTCTCTTGTGGCCTGCTCTCTTTGTCCACTTTCTTGATTTGTTCTCTTGGTCCTCTCTGTGTAGTCATAGCCTGTGTTTCAGAGTTCCTCTGATGTCACAAAAGGAGGAATAGCAGGGTTTGGGGGCAGAGTAGGACTTTCAGTTTATAAGATTCAATCAGTGGGGTCCACTTTGATAATTTGCTACCATGTTGGCTCATTATTTGGAGCTCTTTTCTATTTAGAATTTTTTCACCACCAGTCTCTATACAGTAAACTCCTTCTGATATGTCCGTGTCTCACATCAAATTTTACCTCACAGTGTTTCTTAAATATTCCATCTAATATAAAGTCCCCCCTCCAGCATCCTACTGGAAGATCAAATACTGTTTTTGGTAAAGAATGCACCACCTTGTTTCACTAATGGTCCATCTGTTTCATTGCATGTATTCACTATTAGACTGTAAGTTTGTCTTTTATTATCTTTTTTCAGTACCTGCCACAGTTAGATGCTAAAGAAATCATTGTAGGACAAATTTAGTGGCCCCATAAGTATTAGTAATAGTAAAAAGCATTCTCTAAATTATTTTTTCAATTAAATGAATGACCTGTTTCCTCAGTGTAATAGAATGATTTAAATGTTTTAAATTTCTTTTTCATACATAGGAAAATTAAGTTCTGGGTAAAAATGACTGCTTAAAGTATAAAAAAGAGTCTTGGATTTAAAGTGATTCTCACAGCAGTAATTTAGCTTGTGGTATCCCACAAAAGTCAAGGAGAAAGATACTGAACTTTTTTCTAGTTTTTATTTCATTCCTGGAAATTTTTCTAAGTCTGGGAGGGGTGGGAGATGACACACCAGGTGGTAAGAGAGTTAGAGCTAATGGATAGCCATCAAGAAAAGCAAGTTTTAACCAGCTACATTAAAACTCTTAAAGATGGAAAACACTTTTACACAAGTTGGAAATATAGTTGCATTTATGAGCGAAACTGTTTTCTCAGCTCATCCTTGGTTATCTCCAGATAATACCTGGTCGATAAAGTGCTCAAAATTGAAGGATTTTTAAATATTCTGTCTCCTTCAATCCTCTGCCCTCACCTTACCACATCCTTCCTGCCCAGCACTTGTCTTTAAGAGGCTGTGGTGTGTGAGAAATAGGATGGTAAGAAGGCTGAACAATATTTGTCTCCTCTACAAGTCCTTGTCTTTTACCAATCCCTCAATTGTGGGTTTTCCTTAGTATTGTTTCTGTCTTTGGTCCTCATAGTTTTTTTGTTTGCTTGTTGTGGAAAGAGAGAAGCTTGCACATATCTCAGGATATGTTCACTGACTATATAGCTGAGGATTCCCATGAACTTCTTTTTCATCAACTTGCCTACCCATTCCAAGTCCTGGGATTTCATGCATGTCTTACCTCAAACAGTTTATGTGGTCCTGGACACTTCAGTCATAGTGGGCAAGCACTCTGTCACTGAGCTACACCCTTAGTCTAATGCCTCTTCCTTTCTCCTGTCTATTCATGTATCCCTTCATTCTTCTATTCCTCCTTCTCTTCTTTCTTCTGTACTTGTGTATTAACCTGTCAAGCTACACCATTCAACAAAAACAGAAATGTGTAGTGAAGGTGTTACAAACTGATTGGATATCTAAAGATCTGTCTGAGTCATTCAGGTCACCCAATTCTCAAAGCTCTGTGGTTTGTCTTGGGAGATACAGGGAAAAATAATGATTAATTGTTGCTGAAATGCTATCTCTCTTTTTCATAAAATCTTCTGAAATCAAATTACATTATTTTCTAGAAAATGAATTGGATTGAAAAGGAAGAATAATCTCCTACAGCATTTGGTATCATGTATGGTACTGTTTGAAAGGCTTCAAAAGAAAGTATGATGAAAATAATGATATATGTTTTTACAGATGCAATATAATGAAACAAAATACTTTGTATGTTAAATTTAAAATGATAAAGTAAGAAATAATAAAAAGAAATATGAAGATTATTTTTGGTGAGTGGCCTGGGGAGAGGAAGAATGACAGGGAGAATGTTGTTGAGAAAGTTGAGAAGCTATTTTCTTTCAGCTCTGAACTATGATTTAGGTGGCTGCTTTAGAAATAGAGTTCTGTAGAATCGTTCACTGACTGGAGCATAAGAGAAGGCTGACTTTTGTAGACAAACCAAACTAATATCCAGTTCAGTATAGGCTACCATAAATACAGAAATCAAAAAAAGATATGAAAGCTGAAGTTTAAGGCTTCTAAATGCAAGATGAAGAAAAAAATGCAAGACTAAGAAAAAAAAAGAAGTGTTGAAAAATAGAAAATGTAGTCATGAACTGCCTATATTGCAGCTTTCTGTATTTCCTAAAATGATAGCTTCCAAATATGTTAGAGAATAATTTTAGCCACTCAGTGTCTGCCCTTTAGTCTGAGCTATGCCATACCTGAAAGCCAGGCAGAACAAATACTGCCAAGGATAATGACTTTTATTATTAACTAAACACATTAATAGAAATTCCTAGAAATCCCCGAGATGAAAGGGCAAATGGATAGATATTTTCCTGTTGCTACTCCAGTTTCCACAAAGACATGCCGGAAGTCATGTGGTCAGCTTTGAGGGTTGGAGCAAGGTACAAATGACATCAGCAGCTTAGGATTTATGTAGGGAAAGCCCAGCCAATCACCTTGCTTGTAGGGCAGGGTCCCCTGAAAATATTATTTACTTATAAATATTGTGGGTGTGCTCCCTGCCTTTCCTTCTTCTGTTTTTCTGTTCTTTGTGGCAGCCTCGGTCTTGTAAGTCCTTCCTTTATTAAAGCTGAATATTTTATTATAATTTCTGTCTGCCGTTCAATTATACCATAACAGAGTTATCCTGTTTAGACACAGCTATTTATTTGTAAAATTATTATTTTTGCCACACTGAGATTCCCCGCAGGCATTCAATAGCAAATAAGATTTTATCAGTCTCTGTTTTCTCTGTCATCAATCCCAGTGGCCATTTCACCATGATTGAGCTCCATTGATCTTATAATTTCTCAGCATGCCAATACCCTTCACTTCCTTGACTCTTTGGATTTATAATTGTCTCTTGGTTTCTTTTAGCTCTTTACTGCTCCTAATCTGTCTTAGTTACTTTTTTTATTATGATGGCATAAAAGTCCTGAGGAAGAAAACAAAAACAAAATCAAAACAGAAAACCTTAAGGAACAAAGTATCAGTTTCCACTTCCAGTTTCAGAGGGATAAAGTCCACCAAAGTGAGAGAGACATCAAATCTAGTATAGTAGGGAAGGCATTGTGGCAAGAGGAGGTGGGGTCACATTGAATCCATTCTCGGGAAACTAAGAGAAAAGGGACCTCAGAGTAAGCACAGAAACAAAATTCTCACCACAAAGGTGATTTATTTACATTGGAGGAGACAAGTTGGGAACTGTTCCTGCATCAGACAGAATGTGTCCCTGCAGAAGTGGTTTTTAAGGGAAAAATAGGGAATCTGTGCTAGGATGAGTTGATAAGTCCTTTTTGGACATGTTAGCAAGTGTAACCATATAATGAATTATGTTTAATGAACCTTGGTTATATTGATAGTTGCACTTTGGTGATCAGCCTCAGGAATGAGTCAGGCATAAGAAAGTGGCCCTATAAAGGAATGAATCTTCATGGCTAGCTATGTGGAAGTGCCTAAATAAGGGAATCTAATGGTTTAGCAAGGGAGAGAAAAGTGTGAATGGAAATGCCTGCTGCTGTAATTCCTGATATCCCAGCGGTGTCTCCAATTGTACCACCTGTGTCTGTGTTACCATCTCGGTACAGTTTGTGTGCCAGTGTACTGTACACAAGCTGGGCAAGGTCCTGGAGATTGAAAGAACACACAAGAGACCTGGGCCATTCAAAAGAAGATCAGCCGAATGCCATTTATTCAACTTTGGGAAAATCCTTGTGTACCTAGCTGCTGCACAAGGAATTCCCCCTAGGTGGGTGGGAAATTACCACACCCACAATTTCCTACAGCTAATCACCAGGTGGGACAGAGGGAGCACAGGAACACACAGAATATTTTAGCTGGCTGACCAGAAATTGTCCTCAAGATGAACCCCAGGAGCAGGGGTAGACCCATGGGCCCTACATGCTGCTACCTATGCTGTGCTTAGGTCTCAAGAGCCCTTCAGCAAGCAACCTCTATGTGATAACTGTTGAAATATGAAGCGGCAGGGCTGCATCCCCAACACCCCGGCCGCTTGGCTAGCTCATGCCCGAAATAACAACACACAAACTGTATTCATTTAAGAACTGCTTGGCCCATGAACTCTAACCCTTACAGGCTAATTCTCGCACCTGGACTAGCCCATTTTTAAAGATGTGTGTAAGCACCCCAAGGTGCGCTTACCGGGAAGATTCTAGCCTCCATCCATCATGGTGTCTCTGCTCCAGAGAGCAGAGCTATTGAGTCTCCGGGAGCAGAGCAGAGTCTGACCTCACTTCCTCTTC
>NW_026068288.1:99661-132619 GCF_014885135.2 Alexandromys fortis | reverse complement strand
AAGATGGATGCCCCAACGGTACAGAGGAACTTTGGGTGACTGTCCAGGCAGCGAGATGTCTCTGTCATTTCTAGAGTTTTCTTATTTCTTGTTTGATAGGTAATATTATATCCTTCTGGAGTCTTTGATGGAGTTGAAGAATGGTTAGTTATAGTTTTCCTTAGTTATGATAAGAGATAAAATAGATATAAATATTGTAACTGTAATTCTTACTTGATAACTGTTTTGTTATATGTAATTTTACTATGTTAAAGTTAAAGCCTTTCTTTTTTGTTTAAACAGAAAAAGGGGAAATGATGTGGGAGTGATTTCTTATTAATAAAGAAACTGCCTAGGCCCCTTGATAGGCCCACCCTTAGGTGGGTGGAGAAAACAGAAGAGAATTCTGGGAGAAGGAAGCTGAGTGAGGAGTCGCCATGATGCTCCCACTCCAGACAGATGCAGGTTAAGATCCTCTCTGGTAAGCCAGCTCATGGGCTACACAGAATATTAGAAATGGGTTGGAACAATATGTAAGAGATAGCCAATAAGAAGCTGGAACCAGCCGGGCCAGGCAGTGTTTGAAAGAATACAGTTTCCGTGTAATTATTTCGGGCATAAGCTAGCCATGCGGGCAGCCGGGTGCTGGGGATGCAGCCCTGCCGCTCCTAATTTCAACAGATAACAATATATAAAGCATCAGGGATCACTCCAGTAGACCATCTACTCCAGGGAGAACTTCATCTCTTAAAGGTTCTACAGTCTTCTTAACAATAGCATTACTAGTTTAGGACCCCAAGTATTCAAAAAATTTGAGCCTATATATGAAATTTCACATTCAAACTATACCATTCCACTTGGTATCCCCATGCACTCACTGCTATCTTTTGAAACAAAACATGCTCAGTTTTAACTTCCAAAATCTTCATAGTGATGTGGATTCCTGTCTGTATGCTGTAATTATTACTGATTAATAAAGAAACTGCTTTGGGCCTATAGCAGGACAGAATAGAGCTAGGCCTGGGTGGGTGGGGGAACTAAACTGAATGCTGGGAGAAAGAAGGCAGAGTCAGGAAAGTCAGGCAGCCAATGCCAGAGACAGATGTGCCAAAACATTCCTGGTAAACCATGAGCCTTGTGGTAAAGTATAAAATAATAGAAATGGGTTAACTTAAGATATGAGCTAGCTAAAAAGACGCTTAAGCTATTGACCAAACAGTATTGCAAATAATATAGTTTCTGTGTATTTATTATGGGACCCAGCAAGATGGAAACCTCCACAACATTCATAGTCTTTAAATCATAGTCTTTAATAGTCCCAACACGATTCAAAATTCCAAAGTCTCTTTTGAGACACAAGGGAATCTATAGTGGTGAAGCTCTGTAAAATTGTATACAATGACATAAAGTATACTTTCTGTTATTCTTTTGGTCTCTGGTCCCTTTAAGGGACAAGCCACGCCCACTCCCAGCAACCTCTGACCTCCCGTCACCATCTTGAATCTCTCTCTTACTGTTCTCTCTTGGAGCATGCGTGTCTCCCAGCTTCTCTCCCCTCTCTGTCTCTCTCCTTTCTCTTCTCTTCTCATTTCCCTACTCTCTCTCTCCCCCTCTCCTCTAAGTAATAAATGTCCAGTTCTGATTCATATGATGTGTCTGTCTTATGTCCCTACCTACGTGCCCACTGCTGTTGGGAACCCACCACCACTTGGGTGGCCGACCTAGGACCTGCTGCGAGCTGTTCCGGAGTCCAGTACCTGCCCCGCTGGAGAGGGGCTCTCAGCTGCTCTGTGAACTCGCTGCCCACTAGTCACTGCATGGAGTGACCAGCTCACCCCGCTGCCACTAGGTGGCTTTTCCAGGACCCACCACGAGCTGTCTCTGCCTGCTGGCCGCTACCAGCTGCCGCCTGGGAAATTAAACATTCTAATTCTAAATTAGCTAGGAAAAATTCAATCAAAGCAAGGCCTCATTCAGAAGATAGTGGACCCAGGTGCCACAACTTTCCTTGTTTGACAAAACCCATGGTTTTATTCTCTGCCGCATCTTAGGATGTCCACTACAACTTAAATATCACCTTCATAACTTCACACAGTGGTCTCTCAGGCACTTAGTGGTCTCCTTGCAGGGATTCTTACTCTACCACATGTTACTTGGACTTATCAATCCTCTAAAACTAAGGTACCATTACTTCTTCAATATTGGGTTTTTTGTTCTTGAAAAATCATTGCCATGAAGATCACATTGCCAAATTCTGCTGCTACCTCAGGATAGAGGCTGGTTGTCATGGACCATAGTAGCTTGGTGGCAAGAGTCTTTACTCATTGAGAAATATTGCTGGTTCCCAATTCTGATTTTTATGTAACATACATATTTAACTTATAAGTTTCATAATAGAACTAAACATTTTAAAGAAAATCTATGTGTGTTTTGATAGGGTGTTCCAGGGGTACATATGTCTCCACATCCTCCATGATGGGATTCTAAACATACAACACAATAGAAGACTTTTTTTCCCATGGCTTCTAGGTTTCCAACTCAGGTCCTCATCCTCGTGTCATTTTCCTAGACCCTAGAACTAGAAGTTTCCCATTGATATGAGAATCTTCCTATATTCAGTGTCCCTGGATGTTAGCGCATGGAGATGGTGTTTAAGTATTAGAAACATTTACATGCAAAGTTCTAAAAATTCAAGGTCAATGAGACTCTTTAAAATGTAAGCTTATGGGACCATTTAACATTCAAGCCATTTTATCCTTTGAGTTTGTATCTTTGTGACACATCAGAGAAACCTCACCTAATGGTTCTAACCCGCATTACATTATCAAATAGCTATTTTAAACCGCTCATAGAGCTTCTTACTATTTCTTTTGTTAATTATTTTCTTGTTTCTTCATCTACCGGATTACAAAATAAATATTATAAGGTCAGGGTCCCCATCTATCTTCTTAACCCCGTGATTCCTAAAGTTCCTACAGTGTTGAATATAAGTTGAGTATGAGCAAATCTCTTAATGGGTTTGTATTGATATAACGAAATTTCTCACCTCGTTATTTGTGATGGACAGAATATATTTTCTCATAGTTCTATAGGATCAGATGTCTACAAAGCATTAGATGATTGAGTTTCTGGAGAAGGTTACTCTCTGCTTTGGAAATTGGCCCTTATTTCTGCATATATTGAGCAGAAGAATGCAGTCTTCACTTGACAAAGATCGAAGGGCTAGAGGGAAGTATCATTGTGTCCACACACTGCCAAAAGGAAAGGCCAGAGATCTTAATACTATTTAAACCACTTCTATAATCATAACTTTCTAAAGCTTCCACCATATCATACCAACTCATTGTTAACACATGAATTTGGAGCACAGACATTCAAATGAAGGCAGTAAGTAATGGCTCACTGGTTGCCTTTGGCAACAATTAACATGAGTGATAAATCCTTGCAGTACATATAAAAAGTTTTAGAGAACATAACAGCCCAATGGAAATTTTCAGTAAAATTACATTTCAGTATAAACATGCATTCATAGCAGTTAATATAATGCAGTTTATTTTGACTTATTTTATATAATTGAATCAACAATCTTGTACTTGGGTTAAGTTTTTAGAAAACGAATTCTGGTTTATTTTTATCTGTTATAAATATAATAAATATCTTCCTTCAAAAGCTGTTAAAACAAGCAGGAAGAAACACGAACAATTTTATTTTTGATTTACTTCAAAATAACACAGAAATTGCATGCTAAAAATTGGTACCCAGTAAAACATCTTTCAAATGTTTTGGTTCCTGCTAACACATGGTGTGGTGGAGCAGAAAGCATGTGTACCTGATGAAATGAGCGTGATAGCTATCCAATTTCAATAGTGTATGTAGCTTACAAATGGATATAGATCAAGATGTGTGTGTGTGTGTGTGTGTGTGTGTGAGAGAGAGAGAGAGAGAGAGAGAGAGAGAGAGAGAGAGAGAGACAGTTTTTCAAACTCTCAGTTCCTGTGGTGTATTGGAGCTAATTTATACTAGCTTGTTAAAGTTGACTGCTATGTCTTCTCAATATCATCCTCATTGGCATCAAGCTAGTAACTTGAAATTTGATGTGATTGGACTATACGAGTCAGTGTTGTCAAAAGTCGGAGCTTTATTGCACCTTGTCTTCCGACTCTAAAGCAAATTATTAAACATCTACATATATTATGTACACAGTGTCTGCCTGCATGTGTTCCTATACACCAGAAGAGGGCACCAGTTTTCATTACAGATGGTTGTGGTTGCAGAGAATTGAACTCAGGACCTCTGGAAGAGCAGGCAATGCTCTTAACCTCTGAACCATCTCTCCAGCCCTATGTTAATGTTAATCTTTAACCTAGCTAGATGTATATAGTGATGTACTTGAATATGGTTGGTACCATTCCACGAGTGGTTAAAACCTTTCCTGTGCAAGCATGAAGACCAGAGTTTGGATACTCAGAACCCATGTGAAGGATGGATGGGTCCTCAGAATGTAGATGAAGGATCGGTGGAATAAGGTAACTAACAGACTAAATGTCTGTCAGCAAGCTCTTGGCACATGGAGACTCTCTGTCTCAGTATATAATGTAGAGAGTGATCAAAGAAGACTCTCTGCATCAACTTCATGCCTCCATATGCACATGCCCATACACAAGAACACATACTGCACACACATACACATGGGAGAAAGAAAGAAATGGAGACAATTAGATGAGCACTCTGCTTCTTGATACATGTAGGTATAAGCAAATTCCCATTGCCATACACTCCCGACCACATTTGATTGTATCAGTCATTCACTCCTTATCATAATCAATTGTATAAGCCAAATTCTAAACCAAAATAAATCTTTCATCCTTAGGTTGCTGATAAAGGCAATGTAAATACATGTTATTAAATTCATGATAAAATGTATCTAATTACAGCAATGAGACAGTAGCTGATTCAGCTTATGGCTAACATCATCCATTCACCTGCTGAATTAATAATGAAATTGAGTAAAGAAGTTATTATTTCTGATTTTTAAAACATTTTTACATTTATTATAAATGTAGGTATGTGAACACACATGTATGAACATATACTATATATGAACATACGCATATATGAACATATACAAGTGGAGGTCAGAGAACAACTTGCAGGGATTATTTTTTTCCCCTTCATCATATGGGTTCCAGGAATTGAACTCAAGTTGTCAGGGTTGGTGGCAAGAACATTTATTCATTGAGCAAGCTCCATAGTCCCCATTTCTGATATTCATATACAATAAGAGCATAAGTTTAATTTCTAGGTTTTTTGTACAGAGCTAAAACTTTGGGGGAAATATTCTATAGTGTGTGTGGCCAGCAAGCTCCAGGAATTCAAGCGCTTTCATAGCCTTAGCCCTGGGCTTCTAAGCACACACCACCTTACTAGGCTTTTTACCTGACTGCTAGCATTCAGACAAGGTGTTTATGCTTGTGTGGCAAACACTTTATCAACCAACTCACTTTCTCAGCTCTAAGAACTGAAACTTTTCCACTGGCCTACATATTGATCCCCATGCATGACAGATCATGGAGTTTGTGTGTTTTTCAATTATGAAAGCAGTTACATGACAGCTTCTCACAATTCAAGGACAGTGGGACTTTAAAAATAACCTGAAAATAAATGTGCTCTTCTTGGAACACATATAATAATAATACATTTTATAAAACCCCAAACAAGACCATGGAAGAATAAGCTGCTCGAACTAAAAAGCAAAAGTTGAAATGTGAGAAATCTGGATAGAGATCCAAAGGATTAGTTAACAGAGAAAGTTTCACAGCACCACTAGCTTTCTGGCTTATAGTGAACACTAGAGTATTGGTGACTCTTAGCTGGTAGAAATTAAAGAAGTGGTATGGATTGGTTGGCAATATACCACAGCTGGAACCAAATGGCTTTTCTGCTTTTTGCCCTTTCTCCTCTTCCATTTTTACCTCTTTCTCTTTACAATTAGCACTGTGTCTCTGCTATAATCTATAGGTCATGAGTCTATACCAGGAGTTAACACATTTTTCTTTCAGTAAAAAGCCAGATAATAAATCTTCAGGCTCTGTGCACCGTAAGATCTCTTTTATAACTACTCACGTCTTCCATGGTAGCATGAAAGCACCATAGATAATAAATACAGAAATGAATATGCTGTGGCTGCGTGCCCATAAAGCTTTAGACAAAGAGACAGCCTACTAGATTTGGCATGCATGGGTTCTGGCTTGTTGACTCCTTGTCTAGACAACAAAATGTTGTGGGAGTATTACTCTTGCGTGGGAAATGCTAACGTATGTATAAAGCAATGTATGAGAAACTAAGGATAGGGATGGCCATGTGAGTTAGAACCACCCACCAGCCATGTGCTCTCTTTGTATATTTTAGATAGGAAATTTAGATGTTCCATGGTCAGTAGGAATTTTAACATTATTATAACCACTGTTTAACATTTTATTGTTTAAATATAAGAAGTGTATACTTCTCAATTTGTCTTAAATGTCTTATGGAAGCATGGCTTAAAGTCATTTATTTTGCTTTCCTTTGTTTTGCCTTGTTTTTGAGGTAGACTCTTGCTATGCAGGCCAGATTGGTAAGAAACTTGGGATCTTCCTGTGTTAGGCTCCAGAGCTATAGGATTATAGGTGTGAGTTTCATGTCAGCTAAATAGCATACTTAAATGAACAGAAATCCAGTCTCACAAGATCAAAAGTATTTCTTTCTGAGTCAGTTTTTCAACTGTTAGGTTAAAAATAAGAAAAATAAACATTATCATTATTCAGTATGTACGTAGGTACCTCTACTTCCCCATTCAAGAGAACTGGAGGCCCAATGGAAAAAAAAGATTAAAAAGAGGGAAGTAAAAAAGGCAGCCTTCTCTGAGTTCCAAATAGTGACAATTTTCCAAATGATGGGTGTATTTATTAAATACAAGGTAATATATACAGGGTTCAGAGTAGAACCAACTATTTTGTGCCTGCCAAAGTTTTCAGCCATATCTTTCACAGGTTCTATGTGTCTGCACATATTGACTTGTTTTAATGCAAGAAGGCATACACTTCTCTTTACACCAGAGGTTCTCAAGTGTGCGAATGCTCTGACCTTTTAATACAGTTCCTTATGCTGTGGTGACCTCCAACAATAAAATTGCATGGCTGCTACTTGCTAACTTTAATTTTGCTACTGTTATGGATTGTTTTATACATATCTAAATGTGAGACCCCTGTGAAAGGGTCATTTGACCCCCAAAGGGGTCTCGACCTACAGGTTGAGAACCACTGCTCTACATGGTCCTATGTCTAAATCAGTGACTCCTAGGCAGGTAACAACTGGGAGACTGTTGAAAATTTCAGATGAGTTTACACTGCCAAAAGTCAGGCATTCTATGCAAGAAGTCAGCTGTACCTCCATGCAGGAAGTGCCTCAGTAAGCACTTATTAAAGATGGGACTGTGGTTTATCAGGGGGTTGAGGAAGAAAAAATATGGTTAAAAATTGCTGACAGGAAATAGCTTGATAAATGAATGTGTGTATGAATATAGATGATAAAAGACAGGGCAGGATTTATGCATGTATCTAGGCAGACAGGTTAGTAGGCTCATTAAATAATTATAGTACAATGAATATATCAAGCTACTAATTCATTTACCTTTGCCTTTTGTACTTTTGTTGTAAGATGCAGAAAAACAAGACTGACAGCTTTAAGAGCATCTTTTTGAAGGTAATTGAGTCATTGTAGAGGCAGCTTTAGATCATGTAAGGATGCTTTGCTAAGCCTTCCTCCTTATAGCTCATTTTGAGCCAAATTCTTTGTTCACAAGGCGTCTAGATAGAAGGTGAAATAAGATCCATATGCACAAGAGTACAAGAGGGATGCTGACAAGTTTCCGAAAATAAATGCAGTGTGCCAGGGATGCTCAGAGATGAGAGAGATGGTGTTAGGCTGGAGCAGGGCTTCAGGGAAGTTAGTCATCTACACATCACTGGGTTCTTTTCCCAAAGAGAAAAGAGAACTTCCTTGTGTTTTTAGATACGTTAGACACTGATGTTTGGTGCTACTATTGTTTCAGAAGGTATTACAACTCTTTTAATGTATGGCTTAAGTAAGCCTTGGACTTGTGATCGCCCTGCCTCAGTCTCTGGCATACTGGGATTAGAGTTGTGTGCCAGCACATCTGGCTCCTCACGATTTCATCTTTGACGTTTTAATTCTATGCATTGCTATTACTGTTTGTGTGGGTGTTGTGGGGCTGTGATTGCAGATATATTTGTGCCACCTCATGCATGTGGAGTTCCGAACACGACTATCCAGAGTCTCTTCTCTCCTACAATAGGTTCTGAAGACCAAACACAGATCTTCTGGTTTGGGCAGCAAGCATTTTTACACATGAGCTCATCTCTCCAGTCCACAGTATTTTTCTTAGAGGTTAGGTTGCATCATCACATAGTCTAAGGTTTCTCTATTGGAGTATTATTTTCCCCAAAATAATAGACATCAGTTTAAAGGAAAATTCTGCTTAAGAGTGCGTGTGTTCTCTCAGTTTTCATTTTTCAACTGTTTAATCCCTGTGGTAGAGATTATTCAGAGCTTTGGAGAAAAAGTTAGGGAGAACCTCAGTTCCTCACCTGGCTCAGTAGGTGAGGAACTGAGCCTTTGAAATGCAGTTTAAGAGTGAGTATAGACACACACACACACACACACACACACACACACTCACACAAGCGGGGGGGGGGGGGAGAGAGAGAGAGAGAGAGAGAGAGAGAGAGAGAGAGAGCGAGAGAGCGAGAGAGCGAGCTGACTTCAGCAGCTGGGAGGTAAGAGTGAGAGCTGAGAGCTTAGTGCCCGCTGAGCTGGTTTCTACTTCAAGTGTCTGCATGTCAGAGGATGAGTTTGCAGCCGCCAGCATAGTTGGAGTTAATTCCCATTACACCGGACTCCGCCCCTCTCTCCCCAAGGTACAGCTAGGTTTTCAGGCGTCACTGCAAAGAGCAACTGGGATTCCCATCCCTGTCTGACAAGCTGTGAGAAGTTTTATTTTTTTTCTTTCTTCTCAAATCTGAATCAGAAGAAAGGGAACAAGTCAATCAGCCTTCATGGTTAGAAGGTAAATATGCATCTCAGCCAAATGCAACTGAAGCAGCTGGACAAAACCCCCTGCTTTCCTCCCTTTGCTCAGCTCTTCTTTGCCGCTTCCTTTCTCAGGCTTCCTGTCCTTTCATGTCAAAGCTCAGAGAAGCTGTTTTTTTTCTTCCCAAGGGCAGCCTGGTGGATTCTTCTTTTCTCATAGTTGGTTGTTTGCAGTCTAAGCGGGATCAGTGCTGGATTCCTATTTCATATAGACAAGGTTTGAAGGCCTAAGGGTTAAGAGCTAGCTGCTTTCCCCCAAGGGAGTTGGTAACTTGAGGAGAGAAGAGGCTCTGGGAGTAGAGGGAGGGATTTTGTTCTGACTTGTCCGTCCAAGTAAAAATGGATCTGATTTCCCGATGTGGTAGGGCAATGTCTTAGATTTGCCTCAATTGAAATTACGGGACTGAAACAATGATCAGGTTAAACTGAAACACAGATGTTGAGAGCAAGCAGTAGGGCCGGCGTTAAATCACGGCATTCATTCAGAAGATGTTTATGAGTTCCTACTATGTGCCAAGCAGGATGATTTCCAAGGAAGCTGAAAGAAGTTAACTGCTAAGCCATGCTAACAAAGAACACGCAGCCAAGTAGTTTCGCTTTATAGTGGGAAAGGAGAAATTAAACAGCCCAGGAGCAACAATTGTTAGAGAGGTTTCAAGGACAGGGGGTGGGGGACAGGACAGAGGGTAGGGGGAGGGCAGAGAGTGGGAGGAGGGTAGTGTGTGTGGGGAGAATAGAAGAGATTTTATTCTTCTGAGTAATATCAAGTTATCTCTGGTATGAGACAATGTTGTATTCTTTGGCAGCACAAAGAATGAATGACAGCTACTCTGGTGCCAGGTAAACTTTGCTTCACTTGAACTTTGTGCATTATTTCCAGAAGAGATGAAATAGAAACTCAGAAGTTTGAAGTGGTTTCTCCCATAGTCATGTCGCCTTTAAGGGAAAAACCTCAGGTGTTTGCATCAAATTTGATTCCCAAATCTCACTCGTTTCCACTAAAAGAGTATTCCTCAGTCCCGAGTTTCCATCAGAATGGCAGAATAGACTCAGGTTTTTAAAAATTGCAAATTGAAGATTCTCATTAAATAGAATTCAGTGTCTCTTGGAGAGAGAGAGAGAGAGAGAGAGAGAGAGAGAGAGAGAGAGAGAGAGAGAGAGAGAGAGAGAGCTCTTTGAAAGAGCATCTAGAGTGATCCTGATGCAGGGAAGTTAGAGCTCCCTAATATCAGAGACTTGTCAGTATACCATGCTGCATCCAAACTATTCTGAACTAAACAGAAAACCAATTATCCTGCCTTCTGTTCAGATGTGGTGGCATTTTATTCTGTCTGAGGACATGTAAAAAAGGTTTATTGTACAGCAATAAAAGGCTGCCATTATGAACCGAAAGGTGGAGGAGAGAATGCATGCTTTGCTAGCCATTCCCTTGATAGGGTTTATCTTTATTTTGAAAGACCAACTGAGGGGCAGTTTTGAATGAGCCAAATGTCTACCATTTGATTATTGAAGATGGGGTACTGGCCTTCTGCCTAGATATCATTTTTGCTGGTTGACAAAGCATTAGAGAGATGGGTGTTCAAGAAGTAGACGTCAGAGTCAGGAGACACTCACATGAAATTTGGGAAGTCATTCTAGTTCCCACATTTTCAACCTCAAACTCTTGAGAAGGAGAACGGCTTAGTATATGTGGAGTTTTTCTGTGTTTTTCCTTGTAACAATGTATGGTTAACTCTATTATTTAGAGGTGACCTCCTAGGTTTTTTATTAAGTTGATTGAGTGTACTGCAAAGGTTCAGAGAGCATGGCTGTATCAGAACAACAACCTCAATTTTCTAGATATTTGGTTGCTCAGGTGGTTCTCTGTATCCACTTACTGTCTTGCTTCCTGGATTTATTCTCAAGTTTTAGTCTCAGAGATATGTACTTAAGGATGGTTATGTAAAGGCAAATAAACAAACTAACACAACACAGCTGCTTTTGAAACTCTTTCCATGCCAGATAAAAAAAGCGGGGATGGCTGGGGCAGGCGGCCTGAAAGAAGTTCCAGCAATCTTGAAAACTGAAGTAAAAAAATATTGAGATGTTCTTAAGAGTCACAAATGTACTAGTAGAAAATAAAACCCATTGAGTGACATTTTCTTGAGAGGGAGTCAAGCACAGAAGGCCTTGGAGCTCTTGTTATTATAGAGCAGATGCTTCTGAGAGTGTAGGCGGCAGAAAAGGTAGTCAGGAAATGATTGAGACATGGTAGACTTTATTGAGGTATTGTTTAAATGAGAAAGGTCTAGGTTGACTGACTATATAGTTAGCCCGATACAAGAGAACTTCACCAATTAGACATACATGTCTGTACGTCTTGCTCATTTCCCGGCAACGTGTCAATACTGAAGAAGATATACATGTAGCAGGATTGGCAGGTAGCCAGTACACGCTGCCCGGGAGTTGAGAGAAAGATTTGTCCATATCTTTTACTCACACTAATGCCAATAAACCTACTTGTCATACATGCATGCTTGAAGTCATTTTTTGCCTCAGTACCTACAGCTCACAGTCTCTTTTGTGTGAATCCTGTTGCCCTTGGGAACTGTTTTATTTATTTTTAACTCAGAATTTATACAATGCACTCCAGTGGGAATGAAAAGATTTGTGAGCTTTTCTACCAGGACTGGGGAAGAAGTGAGGTAGGTGAAAATGTCCCCTTACCTTTTCCCTTATGCAAAACATAAGCACAAATGTCTCTAATTTAATTGGTATTAAGTGATCACATCAGAGTAGATACATGTGATAGCAAAACCTAAGAAAATCCTATGACAATAGTTGCTATAGAGAGAAGGGGAGTACTCCTTTTGGTGGATGGAAAAATATACTAATAAAGGAACACATCATACCAAAGTGAAATCTCTACCAACCAATGCTTGGCTAATGGAAGCACAGTGGAGATGTCTGGATTTCTAAAATGCAGTGTATCTGTATAGCTAGACATTGCAGGACAGGGAAACAGAGGTAGTGCAATACGAAATGTATGGGACATTAGGATACAATGAAGGACAGCATTGTTTGTGATATTTATTGAAGTGAGAATAAAATGACTGAACCAGTTTCTGGGAATGAACTCGGATTGCTTTAGAAGGCTTCCATTAAGGGGTTTACTCCGTTCCAGGTGATGTAACTAAAAGCAGTTGCTAAACTGTGCTTCACTACCCAACAACTGGGATCATGCAGCAATGTGGGTGCACAGACTCCATGTACACTTCTGTTTCTCTGACCAGGAATAATAAGCAACCAAACCCCCACAATCTAAGCATTAATCTGATAAGGTCAAGGGTCCATGATTGAGAGAGGCATGAGGCAAAATGTATACATTTCATCTTTCCAATATTGGCTTTCTTGGCCAGTTTTAACTTCATATCTTTTGAGTCATGGAGAGAGCTTGTTAGAGAGTTATCGATTGCAGTGATTCTCAACCTGCCGCCCACTGATGATGCTGGCTAACCACATCTCCAATTCTACATATGGTGACCGTCTCACCCCAGGTGGCATTGGCCTTTTCTGAATTTGTCACAGACAAGCCCACGTTACTTACAGAAAATCCTTCAGTTCCAGGCAGCTTTTGTTGTTTACTAAAGTCTCAATGAAAATAAGGAAATTCATTTTTTAACCAAAGTTTAAATTATTTAAGTTTTATAACAATGAGTTTTCTTTAGTTAAATATATTCATACTAAAATTTAACTTCTAATTTCCTACATGCTGGTTTCACAATTCCATATTTGTAATTAAATTTTATGATGGCAATGTTTGGTAGTATTTTACTTCAGTTAACAGCATTTGTTTTCACTGATTAGATCAATGTTACATTAGAATCTCCCCTAGTTGCACATATCTGAGAAAGTGCCAGGCTGTGTAGCCCAGGATGGCCTTAAGCTCTCAATCCCACTGCCTTTCCCTCTCCAGCACTTGTGAGTTTAGGTGCAGACTCTACAATGCTGGGTTTCTCTTCCACCACAGTTTATCACTCACTGATGCTACTGTCTTCCTCTGCCCTATATTTTCTGCCATTCTTCCTAGTCATCATGCTGGATGAGCTCGAGGTGATGATGTTCAGCTACAAGTGCTGGGCTTGAAGCGGTCGACACTCTTGTTATATGTTGTGTCTTGAGAAATGGACATTCTTCTCAACTTCTCTGTCTTGGCTTGTAATTTTTGATTCATTCTGAAGTACTTTTGTGGATATGACACCATGAAGACTTTTAAGTGTAATAATACAGGATGATACTATAATTCTATTGGGGTAACACTGTGCAAGAAGAGAAGGTTGTAGGTAGGAGAGCGAGAAATGATAATTTTGTTATTGAGTCATCATGTATCCTTGTGAAAATCATTTGACTGTCTGACCATCAGTTTGCTTATTTGGAATTGGAGAGCTAATACTTACAAACCCGAGATAATTTCTGAGCACAGCACATGAAATGATAGGTTGAGAAAGGGTATTGATGATGATGCCAGTAGCTGTTTACTAGCTTTCTCTTTCTCCCCATCTGGTCTCCTTAAGAAGTCCACGATGGAGTGCTGATGTTGCTTTTCATATTCTTACAAACGCCAACATAACACACAGAAGCATTACCTCATTGTGGCAAAGGATAGCTGCCTTCTAAAAGCAATTACTCAAACCAGTTCCACTCCTTCCCCTGTTGGCCTCCAATCCCTCACCACATCTTTCTTTCATTTTCCTAACTCTCAGGCAGAAAGCCTCATCCTCAGGGGACCAGATCATGGTACTTTCTTTGCAAACCTTAACATTCCAAAGTAAGCACCTGCAATTTATGGTCTCGGCTCCCTTCCTGCACAAAACACATATGTTTCAAGAAGGGAATTGTGATGGAGTGGAAAAAGAGCATAATACTGGGGAAAAAAAATCATTGGACCCTAGTTTGTTCTGTGTACCCCTCTAGCTTTTCCCCCTTGGGTAAAGAACTTCCTCCACAGATTCACATCTGTAAAACGATAGGCAAGGGCAGGTTAGCACTGTGTGGTGGTCTCCAAACTCTGGACTAGTAAACTGCAGTTCAAGTTTCTGGTTCCGGTGTGTCTGGTTACTAACTGTGACTGAAAAAAAAATCACTTCCTGCTTTGCTGAGCCAAACTCACCCATATGTAAAGCAAGAAGGCTGAATTAGGTGATTCATTAAATTTTCTGCCATTCTGGGAATTGGATGATTTTTTTTAACGTTCATTAAGCAAATATGAATTGTACTGCATGCCTTGTCCAAGCAGTATCTGATGATGCTTACAAATCGCATACAGCTAGATCCTGACACCCTAGATACAGATGAGGTTTGTTCCTGTTGATCTCCTAAAGTGACATTATGGTGGCTTCATACAGCTAGTCCCTATACTCCTTGTGTTTTGCCTTCACCCTTCAACTACACTTTAAGTTGCCTTCACTACAACTTAAAATTCTAAGAAGTGGTGGTGAATCAGAGAGAAGTTTCTGAAACATTCTACCATCTGCCTGCTAGAGACATTTGCAGCGCTTTCATCAAGCTACAGTGTGGTCTCTGGCTGCATTAGTGGAGAAACAAGCCAGAAAGCAATGGCAGGTTAATGGATTGGAAAGGAAGTGGTTGATTTTTGACAGAGGAGAGTCTGGGAAAGCCATTTGTGAGCTGGGTTGAGGCTACTAGCAACTGGAAAGCCAGTATCCTGAAACTGAGCTTACTTGTTCCAAAGGGAATCTTGAAAGTCCCATGCGGCTGTACATATATGTTCCTTCCCTGGAGAAAGCCTGATCTTGATATGTTTCTGGAAGATGAGAAGCTTTATTAACTTTATTAACAGCATAGGATGTGGATGATTTTCTTGGTAGTTAGTCTAGGCGTAAGCGCTGCTGGCTGGCAGGTTGCTGCTCAGTTCTTGTGTGGGATGTGACCCAGTAATAGTTATACAATACAAAACAAGGCAACATTTATTTTATCTTACCAGTTTAGCTTTGATATTTCTGTGAAAAGCATACACATTGTCGGACACTCTAAGTCAAAATGGAACATCTTACAATGCCCTCTTACCTCTAAAATAGGGGCAGACACGTGACTTTTGTTCCTCTTTATTTTCTGAAAAACTGTGTCAAAACTCATCTAACTAAAATCCCCAGGGAGTCTTGTGACAGCCTTACTTTCATAGTCTCTTCTCATGATTGGTTCCATATTGTGTGACAAGAGAAATACGCTGACTGATCAGGCTTCATTCGCATTACCATAGCAGTCACTAATTCAGTTCTGTGACTCTTCCACTGCAGCCTAGCAACCATAGAACTCTGAAGTAGGCAGAAGGAAAGGATGATGGAAAGCAACATCCCACAAAGACCCAAATGACACGTGAGAGAATGATCTCCTCCAGAAGCAAGAGCCACATGGCACACCTGTGATTCCCAGGACCTGCCAACCTGATGAAAACAGGCCAGTGGAGCCTACATTGTTGCTTTTGCTGCTGTGAACCATCTCATCTTCCCATCCTTTCAGAGAAACCTGAGATCATGAGGAGCAATCTCACCCTGGTAGGCACCTTCTGGGCCTTCCTGTCTCTAGTTACTGCTGTGGCAAGTTCTACCAGTTACTTTCTTCCTTATTGGCTGTTTGGATCACAGCTAGGGAAGCCAGTCTCTTTCAGTACATTCAGGAGATGCAACTATCCTGTGCGGGGAGACGGGCACAATCTGATCATGGTGGAAGAATGTGGGCGCTATGCCAGCTTCACCGCCATACCAAGCCTGGCATGGCAGATGTGTACAGTGGTGACAGGTGCCGGCTGTGCGCTGCTACTCCTGGTGGCACTGGCTGCTGTCTTAGGATGCTGCATGGAAGAACTCATCTCTAGAATGATGGGGCGTTGCATGGGAGCTGCACAGTTTGTAGGAGGTAAGACTATCTCAGGGATTGAGTAGGTTGTGGAGATTTGGGGTGATGGAAGTGAGGAAAATGGGAGTATAGGAAAATACACTCTCACCTCTTCTACTCTTAATCTGAAGCTATGAATGAGATTTCTTGAAATTAATTGAGAACTCAAGGAAAATTGAGGTAGTAGACAGGGTTGCTATCAATAGCTTTGTCTCCTTTTTCTCACTTACAGGGTGTCCACTTAAAAATATAGTCTAAAATAGACATCAAAGTATAAGAGAAAAGAACCGTGATCAATAGAGGTAGAGCAGTTGAGACTGAATAATGGGTACCAAAATACAGTTGCATAGGAAGAATTCATTCCGTTTCTATAGGTAAGTATGAAGACAGTAGTCAACAGCTCTTTATTATATATCTTCTAAATCTATAAACTGGAATGAGAAGAGCCTTAGTGCTTCTAGTCATAGTGTCAATTAAAAACAAATAGTACACAGTTAAAATCTATACCATAGAACACTTCTGAATGTAATAAAATTTTTAAGACTTTTATCCATTCTGACTTCCAATAACAGCATAATAGTCCAGTATAATATCAGTGCTCCTTAATAAAGCTAATCTCTATGAGCTTTTCTGGTAGTTACTTTAGAGGACAATGATCAGATAAACATATACACACTTGCTAAATATCAATTATCCCCACCAAAAATACCTTTATTAGTAGTAAATGTTATTTATTTTCTAGGCAGTCATAAATACTTTTTGGTCTATATCCAAAGTTAGCACCATTTGGTAGCCATTAAATAAATTTACCCATATTTCTTGTGTCCTCGACATACCCTATTTTGTTCTTTGCCTTATTCAGGCTTCCCTTAATTTTAGTTTAGTTATCCTAGGTTGCAGGTAGCTGGATAGTGGTCTAAAAAAGAAGAAAAAATGCAAAGCTTGAAGATTGCAAGAAGATGGTGAGACTAGCTTAATTTGAACCAAGAATAAAAACTCAATTTAGATAGGCAAATATGTAATATTTGTACTATTTTGTATGTTTCCATGGGGCACTGGAAAAACCACTGGAGAACACACTGCTGACGTTTGTTGGTACAAGTTTTGGAATTTTCATACACTCCATTAACACCATCTTTTTTACTAGTATCACAGTGTGGTAAGAAAAGTCAGGATGCTTGGATTCCAGTTGTGTGTGACATTGACCTGTGCCTACTATGCAAATGATATAATTTTTTTGGTATTTCACTTCCATTGAATATATTCCCTGGAAATATGATACATATATGCATTTTATTTTTCTCTCCAATGACAGACTGCATTCAGGTGGTCTTGGAGTAAGGTGGTCGTGAACTTAGGCAAATATTCTCAATGGAATAGTGATGGGTGAGACTTGGTTCTGTATCTTCTTTTCCACAGAGAGTATTTAGCTTTGTCTGGAGAAATTTTGGTTATTAAAACTGAGAAAAAAAAAACGTGCCTCTGAGAAGCTCTTGGCTTTCTAATTCCTCCTTTATTCAGATTCACTGTAAATCTTTCACTTATGTATTATCATTCTATTTGCTCATATGCCTTAATTTTTCTACATTTTTGCAGCTAAAAGGTTTTCTAGAAAAATCAAAAAGTAGAATTAGATTTCTGAATGCCATGGTAGCAAACATGTTGCTAATATTGCTAGAAACCAGCTACTTGATTTCTCTTGGAGAGTTCCATGAGTATCACAAATCAGCCTTTGGCTAACTTTTCACCTACGTTTGTGGACATGTTAAAGTTAACCCAACATTTCCTTCGATATATTTCCTCAGCAAGTGAAAGTTGACTGATAAGAGAGGGCTATTGCTGTCTTCTGGGATAATGTGGACATGTGAGACTTGGGTTAGTTTCCATCTGTTCATTCTTTTATAGACATTTTGCTTGTTTGTTTTGTTTTTCAAGACAGGGTTTCTCTGTGTAACAGCCCTGGCTGTCCTGAAACTCACTCTGTAGACCAGGCTGGCCTTCAACTCAGAGAGACACACCTGCCTCTGTCTCTCTAGTTCTGAGATTACAGGCATAAACCACCATCGCCTGGCTATTTTCTAGATTTTTATTTATGCCTTTTATGCCAAGAGTAGCCATCTCTTCTTACAGGAGAGTGACAGTTTAGCTCCATTTGCATCTCTGAGAGCACCAAGCTGAAAGTTAGGAGGCTGCAAGTGGCAGAAACAAGAAGGACTGTAGCAACAGCTTCTACAAAACTGCATTATTAGCGCCTTGTCCTCTACGCTTGCTTCCTCTTTGGAGCCCAACTGAGACTTACAACATTCAGGCTTCTCTATATAATGCCCCTCCATTGATCTCATCTACAAGATCTAGAAACTTGGAGAAAAATTATGAGGTGAAATGTGGAATGATAATGGGGACTTTGACATTCCCCAGGATGTCTGGAATAAAACTTTGGCTTGGTGACAGGTATCATTTGGCACTCAGATGACCTTATATTCTCTAGGGTCCTTGTTCATCGGGATATACTTGCAGTGTATATATCTAGTTGAGTATCTTTAAAACCACAAATAAAGTGGCATCTACAACAGCCTTAGGCTAGATAAGATTTTTAAAAATGTTCTGCACAGCTAAAAAATCCTGTCATTGGAGTGACTAGAAATCTTATAGAATGGGAGAAAATTCTTCAGACAAGGAGTTAATATCTAGATTATATGAAGAATTAAAAAAGCAACACATACCTGCTCACCAATAAACTGTCAACCAATAAATAGCCTAATGAAATGACCAGGCAGTTCTCAAAAGAAGAAATACAACTGGTCAATAAATATTTTAAAGTGGTCGACATCCTTAGCCATTAGAAAATGCAAGTTAAATTGATTGTGAGCCCATCTCACCCCAGTGATAAAGGCTATAATCAAGGAAACACATAACAATAAATGTTGATGAAGATGTGGGGAAAGATGTCTTATTCACGGCTCATAGGAATTCAGACCACTGAGACCACTCTGGAAATAAGCTTAGAATTTTCTCAAAAATTAATAATAAGAAATACCATATACCTAGCTATACTATTATTGAGTATACATGTACAGGACTGTATTTTTACCACAGAGACATATATACATCCTTACTTGTTCCTGGTCTTCATGATATCAAGAAAACAAAAACAACTTAGATTCTTAACAACATATGAATTCTTAATGAAAATATGGGTATATAAACACAAAAATTTATTTCACTGTGAAGAAAAATGAAACAATGAAAATTCCCCAATATTAAGCAAGAAAGCCCAAATTCAGAAAACAAATGCCGTATAAACTCTCATATGCAGATCCTAAATTTTAATGCATATCTATACACATATGTGCATGCACACACATCACACGCACATGTATGAGTTTGAGTGTGGATGCAGACAATGAAATGTGCAAGAAGATGACAAGAAGGAAAGGAGTAGAAAAGAGGTGCAAAAGAGGCAACTGAATGAGTGTGACAGGTAAGTAAACAGAGTATTGGAGGTGGAAGGATACAAGGAGTCGGTGGTGAAAAATAGTCTACAAAGATCAACACCAATTGCATATGATGACGACAGAATGAATTGGAATATGTTGTATGCTAGTTTACGGAAAAAAGGAGCAAGGATGTGTTATCAGGATTATCCCCCGACAGTGGAATGATATTGCAATAGACTGCTAGATTTCTGCTGTTTCCCTGTCTGTAACCAGCCAGATAACAGACAGCCAGGCCTCCTTTGCTGACTCTTGTGACTGTTAAGTTGTATCCCATATGAAGGGATACGGAAGAGTGTTTTGGATCACCAGAGTTTCTAGGAGTCACTTTGCATTTGACCACTCCTATGTCTCTTCAAAGGTCAGACACTAAGAGAGAGGCTTCCTCAGTGGCCGGAAGCCAACCATGAGCAGCAATTAGAGCTCCATGGCTAGCAGACAGATAAAAAAGATAAGTAAACAAACAGATAAATAAATAAGAAAAAAGACATGTGGGCGTTTGATCTGTGCTTCTCGTGCAGCTAGGGGAAATTGATTTTGTTTCCCTGAGATCGCCTTGCTTCTCGGCAGCTATTGCATTAACCGAAATCCATCAGGGGAGGAGCCAATTTGGTTCAGGTCTGGATTATCTCTGCCAGACCCCAAACCACTGAAGAGATGGAGGATCCATTAAAAAATCCCTCCTCTCCCTGCCTGACTCTTGTTCCCTGCTCTGGCAGCTGCCCACAGAGATGAGTGGTGGGAAGTGGGGGAGACAGGAAGAAATAAAGAGCTGCTGACCTGACTCATACTCAGCAAGGTGACCTGATGAGGCCCTTGGGTCCCATTTGCTCCACCTGCAGCTGATCCAGCTGGCCAAGCTAGGGTCCAAAGAGGCTTCCACTGGGACCTCTGTGCCCTGTTCCAAACCGTGAAGGAAACATCTGGTCAAGAGATTATTTCAACACTGGGGGATGCTGAGGTTTCCAACTAGCTTGCCCTCGGTCCCCAAGAAAACTATCATTATTCACATTCCCCGCTGTATACATATGTAAGATGTTTATGAATTATCCTTTCTCTTTCAGTGAGAACTAAACAAAGAAAGAATAGGTGAGAAGTAAACATAAGGAACTTCTTGGCAGGAAAAAAAGTGTAAGATGTTGGATCAGGTTACTCGAAGTAAGCCAAAAATCTTTCTAGAACAGAAAATGTATTGGAATCACCTGGAATGCTTAAAAGAACATGAACTCTCCAACTCTCCAGTTTATTTTTCCATTCTGATATACACAGAAACAGGTGGAAAGCTCTGTGTTTTAAAAAAAAAATCCTCAGCGTCTCTGATATGGAGCCTTTCCCAAACCCAAAAGCAACCCATTGCCTTGAAAATATACTTTTTTTTAAGGGGAGCCTTTTATACATCTGACGGTCACCAGTGCACTTTTGTGTGTAAGCCCACAGTATTAGATGATTTCAGCTGGATAAATATGGGCACTGAAGACAGATAACAGAGAACTTGATCTCAGGAATGATACTGTCTTTCCGAAAACTGTTATCTTCAATATGTGTGCACATTGTGTATTAACCAATTCAGAGCAATGAGCATTTCCACCATCTCAATCCTTTGATCAGTTACTGGGGTTGAAGACATTTTTACTTATTTTGAAACATAAAGTATAGTTATTACATGTATTGTTAGCTTTTTGCAACACTACCATAAATAGTCAGAATCTAGGCTAACTGCAACTCCATGAATTAATTCCATAGAAGTGAAAAGAAAATTATTAACCTTTCTTAAAATTATGAATTTCTTCTGATGTTTACCAGACTTCATGCCATTTATTCTTCCTATGTGAGAAAGGATTTTAAAAGTTGACATGAGTTTGTAAGATAATAAAGGAGGTTTACCTACCAGCCAAGAGTCAAGTAGCAAAGTGAGTTAGATTTTTCTAACTTCCAGTTTGGGATATTAAAGAACATTTTACACTATTTATTTTGTTTATCTGTTTCTCTCTCTGCCTCTCTCCCCCCTCTTTCTCTCTTTGTGTGTGTGTTTGTGTGTGTGGGGGGGGTGGGTGTGTACAGCTTAAAGAATTCAGTTGCCTTGGTTCTTTCCTTCCACCACGTGAGTCCTGGGCATTGAACTGAGGTCAATAGGCCTGGCATCATATGCCTTTTCCTCTTGCACCATCTCAGGGTTTTGCAGATGTTTTTAGTTTTTCCTTGCTTCCCTTTCAGAAATCAATGCTAGGATATTGATTTGTGAAGTGGACCATGAACCATGTGCATACGAAATACCTGTGTTGTTTGTTAATACAGATTCTGGTTGTCACAGCGCTGACCAGGGCCCTGGTTATCTGTTTTTCACACAGCCTCACAAGCTGGTTTACTTTTAACATACTATAAAATGTTTTATACATATTCACACGCCAGAACCACAATAGTACAGTATAGTTGAAGCATTTTACATACCCTAATTGCATTCCCAGGTCTCTACTGCAAAGGTTCTGAGCAAGATTTCAGAATACACTAGAAGTGTTGAAGGAATCTGTCTCACTTCTGTTCATGAAATTGCATCTTTCTGCAATTATCTCTGCCTGTAAATATTTACTCATTGCCCAAAGGGCAGTTACAATTCAATGTCTGTATGTAAAGTTTCCATTGGCATTTTACCATCACTATCAGATATAAGCTATACTATAGCTCTGAAAGAGGATGTCAGGTCGAATGAATGGAAGTGAACTAGAAGGAAAACATATACCCAGAATGCAGACTTGTCAATTTTCCAGAGTTACATTTTACTTGAGATTTTTTGTAAGAGAAAGAACTGAGCAAGTTAAAAATCTTTAACACCTACTATGCTTCTGTTCAGGAAAGTACATTCGAGCCTACCTAATCGATCTTGATTAGAAAGGTAGGGGACTTGGTGGTAGTGGTGTGGAATTAACAAAATTGCTGCTCACTTATGGATGGGGAGGAAGGATGTTACAGGTTTGTAATACCCAGTAAGAGGGCTAGTACTTCCCATAAATAAAAATCAGGCACAAACCTATTGGGGACATGTGTTGGAGGGAGGCTAATACAGCTGCTGATGGACTACGGGAAATAATTGTTCTGGTTGACTGAGGGCCTGGGGCAGCAGTAAGTTAATTAAAGGGAGGGTTTCATGTTATTTTAGAATTTTTATTTCCTGAGAGGATTGTTTTGATATGGAGGTTGCTGCAATGTCTGAAGCTCATCACCCCAGGCCTCTGTGGGGTCAGCACAGGGAATTCAAACTACAGTAATACATTTGCCTTTGTGTTAGCCACTACATTAGAAGGGGATGAGGTGAAGGGATACGAGATGGTATGGTGTTGGTCCATTGGACATCTGCTCTGCCCAACAGAAGAGAGGAAGGATAGCAATACCCTCCAGAAGGTCTTCTTTGCCTTCTTACTGGCAAGTGAAACTAAGTTGGATAGACAACTTTTTCTTTCCCCTGTCTTTTTCTTCTTTCTCCTCCTTCTCCTTCTTATCTTTCTCCTTCTTGATAGGTTATCAGTGCATAGTGTCCTGGCACTTGCTACGTAGAACAAGAGGGCCTTGAATTCATAGAGAACTTTCAGCCTCTGCTTCTGCCTCTGCCTACTGAGTGCTGGGATTAAACCTGATCACCACCATACCCAGTAGGGGCAGATGTCTTGTGGTTAAAAAGGCAGGAAAAGTAGGTGTTAGCAAGAACACATGGTGGTAGTACAAACCAGAGCTACAACTCATAAGTGGCAGGGCTAGGATTTTAAACTAGTTTTCCCCCAATAGCTGATCACCTGCTTTTGTGAATATGATTGTGTTTTTCTTTAGTGTTGCTACAAGAAGCAGATACATCTACACACAGGGAATTTTAACAATCACATTCCTTGTGTGCATCTAAATACTTGGTGATAAAACCCAAGAATCTACATTTTTACTGCTAGTAACTTTAAAGTTACTTTATATAAAACAGAATGGAAAATAATGGGTTTTGCTATGATTTTCAATCACTTCCCTACCTTGTTTCTCTGATCTTTAGATCCTTTCATTCACTGACATAGATGCCCACCTGCATTTTGTTCTACTTATACGCTTAACAAAATAGGTACTTTATATGAAGAAAAAATATGGATCTGTCTTTCTGAGTCAAGTTTATTTGGTTTATCCTAATGATCTCCACTTCCATTTTTGTTCAAGTCTCATGATTTTGTTTCTCTTTATGAGTGAATAAAATTCCATTGTGTGTACATGTGTTATGTTTCTGATCCATTCATCTATTGATAAACATATATATGGTTTCATATATTAGCTATTGTAAATAGTGTTGAAACTAACCATGGGTTTGTAGATGTCTCTGTGGTATGCTGATTTAAGAGTCCTTTATGTATAGATACAAATGCACATTTTTACTTATTTTATTTTATTTAAATTATTATTTTAAAAATTTACACACAATATATCTTGACCATATTCTTTCCCCTTTCCCAGTTCTTTCTTGATCCTTCCCAACTCCCTACCCACTCAACTTCATGTTCTTTCTCTGTCTCTCAAATAAACCTCCCAAACTGAAAAAGACAATTTAAAACAACCAAAAAAAAGACAATAAAACAAAAATATCAAATGTACATTTTTAATCAGTTGCTGCTGTCTTGGAAAGTTTCAGCATGGTTGCTAGTAACAATTCCAAATAGAGAAGGAGAACTGGTGGGGACAAATCTAACTGAGGAAGAATTACCCTGTGATTTCATTTTTCCTTTTTAATGTGTCTCTCTAGGACAAAATTTTACAGCTATGATAAAATGTATTGAGACTGTTAGTCACAAGAGAAATATGTGCATGAAGTGTGTTTACACTCTAGTGTACTTACCATCTACAAGACAGTAGGGGAGACAGGCATTGGGGGAGAGCTGGAGTAGAGCATTATTGTATGTGTGTTAGACAGGACCTACGCCTCAAAGGGAGCCCCTGCTCCCTTTGAGGTACCCCTGAAAAATCGCAAAATAATGACTTCAATTTGGCAGCTTTTGAATGAAGTACTGTTCAACTTTTGGCTTTTCAGCTGTTTGTTGTGAAGGCAAAGTGAGGAAACAATTAACAGAGGAATATGGTCAGAAATTGGGAGTCGAGCCATGAGGAAAAGCAGTTGTTTAATAACAACAAATCTTAGTTGAGTACTTTAAGTATCTGTCACTTGATATTTATTAATCTCGTTGGCTATTGAAATGTCTGTAGGCGGAGACTGCTCATTTGTTTCCTGGCTGCCCAGACTCAAAATAACCACACAGAAATTGCATTAATTAAAACACTGCTCAGCCTATTAACATATGCATATTTCTAGCTACCTCTTACATCTCAAATTAACCCATTTCTATTAATCTGTGCATCACAATGAGGCTCATGGTTTATCACTTCCGGTATTCATCTCCTCTGGAAGGTACATAGTGTCTCTGACTCTGCATGCTCTCTCTCTCTCTCTCTCTCTCTCTCTATATATATATATATATATATATATATATATATATATATTCCAGCCTGGCTATATTCTGTTAAGTCATTGGCTGAAAGTAGCTTCTTTATTAATCAGCGGTAGTTACAGAATACAGAGGGGGCTCCCACATCAAATGTCTGCATAGGATATGGTATTGTTATTATTTACATTTTAAAATGAAGGGAATTAAGACAGAGAGAGACATCAAAAGTAGCTTGTCTGAGGTCAGGTGAACTTTCAACTGAGGTCTAGGAAGATTCTAGAGCTTGTTCTCATAAAGTGTCATGTTTTGTGGTTTGTCCAGATTTCATGCTTGTGAAATACCTAAGGCCTGATAGAACTTGTCTTCCCCAAAAGTAGTCATTCTTGAAAAGTGAACTCTAGAACAAGAGAGACTCTAATGGTTAATCAGTTTTAGATTACAAGTGTCCTGTCAATGACCAGCTGCACAATCTTAGGAATACAGGCAAAATATCTAAAGGTCTTTTGCTATGCAGGGTTCTATGATAGGAGCAGTTGGAGGGAAGAAATTGAGGTGGGAAATTATGTCAATATAGTACCCATTTATGAAATTCTCAAGCTAAAAATACCGAATAAATTTAAAAATAAACATAATGTCTTAGAATAGAAAAGATGCTATTGACTATACAAGATATCCAGAATTATCTCCCAATCTAGCTGAGGAAATTCCTTCAGAAGGCTACCCTTAGAGAAAATGGGAAAACTCTGTTTTTCTTTTCTCTGTTTGCCCGTCTACCTGTTTTCCTTCCTTTCCTTTCCCCCTTTATCCATCTATCCATCCTTCCTTCTTTCCTTTCTTTTTCTTTCTTCCTCATGTTTGTTTTCCTTGAGTTAGGACCTTATACTGTAGCTATCCCTGGCCTGGAACTTCCTATGTAGCCTAAGCTATGTCATCATGATGATCTTCCTTTCTCAGCCTCCAAAGTGCTAGGGTTATGAAAAGCTACCACACCCAATGTCTCAGTTTTTAGTTATTTTATTTTAGGTTATTTAGTTATTTTATTTATTTATTTTAGTTTATTTCTATCGCAACAAGAAAGGGCTCAATTTTCCTTTCTACTTTTGTCTCTACCCATTGTGGGTACTCTGAACTGTCTCATATTACAGAATTTCAGTTTAGCTAGAATTTAAATGAAGGGTATTGTTCCATTGTCACTGGCGAAATTCTAAAGTCTAGAAAGGTCTCTGAGTGACAAGTTTCATTTCCTGGAAGACAACAAGACAGATAAGGATACTCTATAATTTTAAGCTTTCCATTGAAGTAGGATTCAAGACTTAATTCGATCTCTCTTTATTTTTACAAACTTCTCACTGCCAGTCAGGAAAGTTCTTCCTCTTTCCATATTTAAACTATTTTTTCTATACGTTAAGATCTGTCATTTCTCCCATAGCCTCACTGGGGATGGGGAAAAGCCAATAGCCATATGCCAGACAAACTCACTTGCTCAATTTGAGACCTTCTGTATGCAAAGTGGGCTTCTTGAACGCCTTCGGGAACCTATGAGTGAAGAATGAAAAGTGAAAATCAGCCTTACCTTCCCTGTCTGACTGACACCAGGACTCTGGGACTTGCAAGCTTGCCAATTAGTCCCCACCGTTCACTCATCTGCTCCTGTGTTCTACATGTCCGCTGTTTCCTTTCAGTGCATTCTTTACAGTTGTGTCCTTTCCTTGTCTCTTAGGTGTGGCATACAGAGTCTTGAAATCGAGCCATTTTGGTTTAAAATATACAGATTCACTTGAGTCTTCTCAGGGAAAAAGGAAAATACACATACATTAGGAAATCGGAACCAGACACTTAACAAAGAGAAGCAGCTTCTGCTTTCTACATTTTACATTTTACATGCCATCAGCAGAAAGGAATTTATCTCATGATGTGTCTGATTCATGTCACTATTCTACCTTGTTACTTGCTCCACCAATTGCTTTGCCTACTTTCTCAGATTTCAATTCTAAACTGTAGCTTTAGCGTTATAGAGACTTGGATCTCCCTCCTCAACTTTTTTTTTTTTTTCAATGCCGGTGCTATCTGTGAATTATGCCAGCAGTTCCATGCTTTGTTTTGTTTTGTTGCCGGTTTGTCCTTTCTTTTCATTTCAGTACAGGCTCTCATTAATCCTGACTAATCCTTTGCACAGGCCAAGCAACCCAGCCTGAAGCATAATTCTCCTACCTTAGTTTCTGAAAGTACCTAGATTAGCATTACATACCACTATACGTTATTTAAAAGTTTCATAAGTCAAAATCTAGTGCTGTTTATTTCCTGAGGTCTGGCTATGATGGCACCCATTACTAGATAGTCAATGAATTTGGTTTCATTTAGTGTCAGGTACCAATGTTTGTTCTAAATTTCTAGAGCTAAAGGCCTGGTAGGGTCGCGGGTTGTAAAAAGGAGTCAGGTACTCCTAGGACACTATGGTGGCAAGTAAACCCAGACAAATAGCTGTGGTTTGAAGAGTAAGGTTTTTATTAAAGTGCCACAGTGTTCCCCGATCATGACCAAGAGGCCTAAGCCAATGGAGATAAGTGAATGGGGCTTTACTAGTTCCATTTGGTGTTTCTGGGAAGAAATACCTTATGAAACTTTAAGGAAGTTTATTTGGCTCTCAATTAGACGTTGTGGCACCTAAAAGTTCCCTAGAAGTGGCATCTGCAGTCAGGAAGTAGAGGGAGATGAATGCTGCTGCACATACTTTCTTGTCTTTTTTTCAGACTAGCACACTAAGGCACGGAATTACTGGTATGACCTACATCCAGTCTAGTTCTTTCCATCCCAGTCAAACCTCCCTAGAAAGGGTCACACAGACAGACATGCCCAGGGGTATGTCTCTTAGGTTAATATAAATCCCACCAAGGTGACAGTCAAAGTTAATCATGACAGGTCAAAGAAATTGATAGAAGTCAAAGAAGGCTCAGGATTTGGTTGAAATAACATTTTGAAGAAGAGGGAGTATAATATCCTGTTTACCATGCAAAGTATCCTCAACATGTATGAAGTCTGTAGTTCAGTAGCTTCATAGAGAGTTTGATGTCAGAATAGGCCTCATAGTGAGACTGTCTGTGACCAAGAAAGAAAAAGTGGCTGTAAGTATGATATTGACCTATCTTAACTTCATTCTGTCTTTATGAGTTGTCTACTTAACTATCTATCTATCTATCTATCTATCTATCTATCTATCTATCTATGATACTGTAATTGAATTTACAATATAATAGAAATATTGTATTTTAGAGATAAGTGTCAGGCTTGAATAGAGGAGGCAGAATTTAATGTGAAGCAGCCCAGGGAAGTTGCTAGGATGATCAAAAACTGCTCTATTTTATTACTTGTGTGTGTGTGCTTTTCTTTCCAGGGCTGCTGATAAGCTCAGGCTGTGCATTATATCCTTTAGGATGGAACAGTCCGGAGGTAATGCAAACATGTGGGAATGTCTCCAATCAATTTCAGTTAGGTAAGGTAGTATGGCCAGAATGGCAGTGATGGTTTATGGGAAAAGTAGCTTCAAATGTTTATCTCTTGGAGAGTCCTCTGTGACTAAATTGCCCTTGCCCATATCTGTCATCTTGTAAACTTGTAGGAGGCAATGGGTTTGTCTGGGTTCCTTTATCCTTTTAAATTTATAAGCTTTGGATTTAAAATTTTGTTTCTTTAATTCTCTCTATATGTGATTGATGCATTTCATCAGGGTCTTTTGGCCAGTGTAGAGAAACTAACTATAGAGAAATTTAAAGTATTTTTGGCATGCAGATTAATTTTTTATGTGTTATTTTTTCATCATTTACCTGAGTAAGAATTTAAAAGGATGAGACAGACAATGAGACAATGATTCCCAGGGTTTATACTCCTTTCTAGTTTACCTTTGTGTGGGTAGAGGAGAATAAAAGCAATGTTGATAACGATTGAGATGCTTTTGAGAATTTATTTTATTTTGTGCATTATATTATCACTTAGGAAGACAATGAAGAAGAAATAGGTAAAAGGTGGTTTTAACTTGCCCATGGGCATATAACTTTTAGCTAACAGAATCATGATCAAATTGAAGTTCATATATGTTTGTTGCTGTACTATTTGTAAAAGATAAAAAATAGAATCAACCTAATTTTCTTCACCATAAGAATAAACAGTGAAAATTATGTAGAAAATGAATATGTAGATCAAAATGATAAAAAAAAAAAAACAAGAAAATGTGCCATGGAAACACAATGGAGTTTTTCAGCCATGAAAATAGAACAAAATTTTGACATTATCAGGAAAATGGCTGGAACTGGAAATAATTATGCTAAGTGAAATAAGTCAAACTTACAAAGACACATATATATTTCTCCGTTATGCAGAGTTTAGATTTAAATTTAGGTGTTGCTAAGTCTGTTTGAATAGAACAGAAAACAAAAAAAGAGAGGATTTTGAGAGGAGAAGAGGAGTTCTAAAAGGAATGAGAAAAGTGAAAGAAAAGATAATGGACTGTAACATGAAACCAGGAACAGAATGACTGGCAAGGAGACAGAGTACTCACAGAGCTGGTAGGGGTCAGAGGAAGACAGTGGATAAGAAGATGAAGTACAAAGTATATTAACACTAGAAAGGGCCACAGTGAAAACTATTAGATTAAATATTAAATAAATAATATTAAAAGGAAAAGACACTTAAACAGTTGTTTTACATATTCTGTCCTAATTATATCTCCCAATGCCTCCAGCAGAGGTAACTATTATCTGTAACTTACATTTTTTTTTTTTCATTTTTGGGGTTAGTGTTTCTCTGTACCTTTGGAGCCTGTTTTGGAACTAGTCCTTGTAGACCAGGCTGACTTCGAACTCTTAGACTTCTACCTGCCTCTGCCTCCCAAGTGTTGGGATTAAAGGCATATGCTTTAAAGGCCTGCACAGCTAATTTTAATGCTTTAAAGTTTATAAATATATTTATAACTGTTGAAATAAGGAGCGACGGCGGGGCTTCGTCCCCAGCACCCCGGCCGCCTGCTAGCTCATGCCCGAAATAACAACACACAAATTGTATTCTTTTAAACACTGCTTGCCCATTATATCTAGCCTCTTCTCAGCTAACTCTCGCACCTGGACTAGCCCATTTCTAATAATGTGTGTAAGCACCCCAAGGTGCGCTTACCGGGAAGATTCTAGCCTACGTCCATCCTGAGTCGGAGCTTCATCGCATGTGTCTCTGAGAGCAGAGCTATCTCAGGTCTGTCTGAGGAGTCTTACCTCACTTCCTCTTCCTTCTGTTTACTCCTCCCACCTATGTTTTAACCTATCAGGGCAAGCAGTTTCTTTATTTAATTGACCAATGAAATCAACAGATTGATATATGACACTCCCACATCATATTACTTTATATATATTATAAGTTTATATTTATAAACTTTAAAGCATTAAAGTTATTATATATATATATATTCAAAATGGTGATGTACTATGAACTTAATATTTATTATCAGATTTTATTTTTCAGACAACTCCATGAGTATGTATTTTAAGACTTTCATTTCCTTTCACCGAATACACGAAGAACTGGGTATTAGTTTTAGTGAAGCATCAATTCCCTATACAGTGCTTGGAAAATTCAGCATATTTTTACACAGAATCATAAACTACATGAACAAGAAAAAAGACTTAGCTATTGCTTGGCTTAGGTTGTTGCTTATTCTTCTTATCCTTTATATTAAATGCTCTGATCTCTGATTTGGGAGGCGATTTGATAATGTGCTTGGGAACCGAGTTGAGATCCCCAGCACATGCGTAAAAATGCTGGGCACAACTATGCTCATCTACAACTCCAGTAGTGTGGAGAAGACATGGAGCCAGACAGATCTTTAGAGCTCACCGGGTAGTGTTCTCAGCTAATGGGTGAGCTCTAGATTCAGTGAAGAAATGGCGTTTCAAGAAAAATAATATGGAGGATGATTAAGACACTCCAAACATTGACTTCTGAGCACACCACACATTAGCTCATATTTAGATACTCTACATGGAAGCACCTTTCCACATGCATACACCACACACACACACACACACACACACACACACACACACACATCCTGCAACTTGAAAAGTCCTTCACCACCATATATTTACATATTCATTTCATTTGTAGCACAAAACATGTAGTATTTGGTCTTATTTGACCACCTGCTTTCTTTAATGGAACGGAAGATCTTTGATGGAAGAGACTTCATCTTTTTTTTTTTTCATAATCAAATGATACTTTTGGCATGAATAAATCTGGTCTCGCCTCTTCAATTTAAAGACAAGGAACCAGGAGTCCTACTTGACCTTTGCCCTTGCCCTCCCATTCCTTTTCCTCTTCCCGGAATGGTGCTTAGAGGCACTCAGAATGGTCCAGCATTTGACATACCCTCGTAGGCTCTCCTACAACACAGCCTCTAACAAAACTAGGCTGTCTCGAACCCCTAGCAACAGGATTGTTTACCTTTACACCATGAAGGTTGGAAAAGCACCTAAATCAGCATGCAGTAAGTGCCCAGGCCTACTCCGAGGGGTTCGTGCTGTGAGACCAAAAGTCCTCATGAGATCGTCTAAGACAAAGAAGCATGTCAGCAGGGCCTATGGTGGCTCCATGTGTGCCAAGTGTGTCTGTGACAGGATCAAGTGGACTTTCCTTACTGAGGAGCAGCAAATTGTTGTGAAAGTGTTGAAGGCACAAGCCCAGAGTCAGAAAGAGAAATAAATGTGTGGCTTTAAAAAAAAAAAAGACAAGGAACCAGAGGTCCAGAAACTCATAGTGCAGTCCAAGTTTCTTGACCTCACACCCCTGTGCTCTCAGGCTAGGATCCATATGTTTTGCATCTGTTCTGGATGGGACAGAGACTAGTGTGGCGCAAAATTGTGGAGTTGTCACTGCTCTGACTAGGAAGACAGTTTCTCTGAGAGAGAACAATAAAGGAAATTCTTACCACAACTGGGGAAAGATTAGGGAAGACCTTCCTAATGAAGTGTAATCGTTTTAGAAGGAAACTGAGATTAGTACTATTAACAGGGTAACTACAGGAGGAAGAGAGTTCTACACAGAGAAAAAGACAATAGTCTCTGAAGTGGGAATGACATGACATAGATGTTAGAGAACTGGAAGGTCAGTGTTGCTGAAGTTGAGTGAGTGGCAAGAAGTGTAACAGACAGCTGAAGGATTGTGAACAGTGATCCAACTTTACAAGGCTTTGTGTTTTATCCTTCCTACAGTGGGAAGCCATTGCATGACTTTGTATAGTAGAGAGACAAGATGTGCTTTACATCCTGTACATTTACATCCTGTTTTTTGACAGAGTTACAGAGAATAACATTGGAGGTGGTGGCAAGAGTGAAAGGTGTCAAATGGGAGGATTGTCTTCGACTAGGTAGAAAGAAAAGCATAGGGATCAGCTATCTGAATAAAATAGATAGAAAAATTACAATAGAGTTGTTCCTTACCAACACCAGTTGATGAGCCAACATGGATGCAGGAAATCTCACAAGGCCCAACCTCTAGATCAATAGCTACAGGCAATTAATAGCTCCTGAAAGAGGGAGAATCCATCTTTTTTCAGAATGAGTCCTCAATGGGTTATCAGGTCCCAAGTGGTCAGTTCCCAAATGATATACATATGAACAATGCTAAATGAACTCAGGAGATTGGATTTATATATTAATGCATATATAATGCATGCCTGTCTGTGTGTATATACATAAGCATGCATAAAACAATAAAATTTTTAAAAAGGAGAGCATGGATTTGATGGGAAGTGTGTAGTGGAAGACTTGGAAGGAGGAGAGAAAGGGGAAGATGGTAGAAATACATTACCCATATATGAAATTTTTAATGAAAAAAAAACAAAGTTGTCCATTGGATCCTTGGGTTAGCGTTTATATTTTTATTTATTTATTTATTTTTTATTGAGAATAGGAAAAAAAAATTTCCGCCTCCTCCCCGCCCCCCCT
>NW_026068288.1:83464-94308 GCF_014885135.2 Alexandromys fortis | reverse complement strand
ATCTCCAATCTTCCCTCGGTTTGTGTTTTCTTCATTACTTCCATTTCCTTCTTCAAGTCTTGAACCGCTTCCCGTACCTGTTTGATTGCTTTTTCATGTTTCTCTTGGTTTTCTTGGGTATCTTTAAGCGATTTATTCATTTCCTCTACCTTTTAGTTTGTAATCTCTAATGTTTATGGCAGTTTTTCACCTCCTGCTTAAGGTCTTCTATTATTTTCATATAATTCACTTTTGAGTCGATTTCTTCTAATTCTTCTGGAGTAGGGTGTACAATTCTTCTCATTTCGGGATCCCTAGATTCTGCTGAAGTCATGTTGCCTTTCAGGTTGTTGGAAGAAGTCTTGCATTGGCGCCTTCCCATCTCCTCCTTCAAATGGAGCCAGGAGAGGCCTGGTGTCTTGGTCCACTTTTTGCGTCCAGATAGAACTCCTCAGGACCACTCTGGGTTGGTTGTGGTTGCAAGCCTGATGTCTCTCCTGGTGCTGGGTTCAGATCTCCTTGTTGCTTGTATATCTCATAAACAAAGGACCTACCTAGCTCGCTGCAGGCAGGCTAGTGGGAACAAAGGAGCTACCACCCTCCCGTTTGCCCTGCCGATTCGTATTCGGTCCTAGAGCCCGGTCAGGCTTTGCTGGGAGATGTTATGTGGTCAACGAGGGAAGGGATTCAGATGTAGGGGGGCAGGGATGTGGATGCAAGCTGGGTGGGTTAGGAAGAGAGAGGGGGTATCGGGCATAGTCGTCCCTGAGGATGACCAGGAAGTGTAGGAGGGGTGTCTGAGTTCCCTGTCCCGGGCTGCTGTCGCGGTCAGAAACTCACCCACCCCAGTGATGTCTCTCCTGGTGCCTGGACCGGAACTCCTTGCTGCTAGGTGTCTCGTAAACAAAGGCCAGATGAGATTTTTTTAAAGTGACTAATGACTTGAAACTAGCTCCCTGATTGCTCCCTGTCATTGAACAGGAGTTCAATGGTGATCTAGTATCTGGAAGTTGAGGAAATTACTCATTCATTAATAAGAGGGAAGGCAGGTAAAAGCTCCAAACAACAACTTTGTCAAGTACAATGTCTCTCTCTATCATTATTTTATCAATTAAGTGAAAACCGAGGAAAGTGGTTTGCTGCTAATTGGGCTCTCACCATTAAACGGAGCTTATGGGATTGATCTCACAAAGAAGAATGTCTAAAACTCTAATGCTAAAATAATCTATTTATCTGCCCTCTCCAGTTATTCTTCATCTTGGCTTGAAAAAACACCAAAAGCAATAGGAAGCAAGGAACAGATCAGAACTCTGAGGAAGATGAATGAATATTGATTGGATAAAGTTAACAATGTTACTTTTGGAGGCTGGAAGTGGCTAGACTAATGGATCCATGGTTAAGAGTATTGGCTGCTCTTCCATAGTGTACTGAGAGCAGTGGGCTGCGTTCCCGCCCAGATCCCAGCTAGCTTACCCCCGAAATAATAACACACAAATTGTATTCTTTTAAACACTGCCTGGCCCTTTATATCTACCCTCTTCTTGGCTAGCTCTCACATCTTGACTAACCCATTTCTAATAATCTGTGTAGCACCACGAGATGGTGGCTTACCAGGAAAGATTCTAGCCTACATCCGTCTACGATCTGAGAATCATGGCGACTGACTCACTTCCCTTCTTCCCAGCATTCTGTTAGGTCTACTCTGCCTATCTAAGCTGCTGTCCTATCAAAAAGCCAAGGAAGTTTCATTATTAACCAATGAAAGTAACACATAGACAGATGACCCTCCTCTATCACCATAGGACCCAGGTTCAATTCCTAGTACCTACATGGTGGCTCACAACAATCCATGACTCCAGTTTCAGAGGTTCCAAATGCCTTCTTTTTTCCTTCATGGGTACCAGGCATACATATGGTAAATAGGCATGCATGGAGTCAAAACAACCAAACACATAAAAGAGAATTATATATTTTTAAGTGAGTGCTTTTGTTTCTGTTTTCCACAATGAAATAGACAAATATGTGGCATGGGGCAAATTATTCAATAATTATGAGCTTGTTATTATATAGGTTTTGTGAGGGTTATATAAAGTCAATTATGAAATACACTCAGTACAGTGTTTGGCATGTAGTAATATGTCAATATTTGCTGTGTGATGTCATCATTATCATTATACTGATGCCAATTTTAAAATGAAAGTATTCTTATGTGTGGTAGTTAACACTTATTACCAACTTGACTGAATTTAGAGTCATCTAGGAGACACATCTGTGCACATCTGTGGAGTGTTTCAGAGAAGTTAAACTGAGGGAGAAAAACTCACTCTGAATGTAGTAGAGCAGTGCCACAGACTGGGGTCCTGGCCAGAATAAAAAGAAAAAGAAGAAAAGAGTAAGCTATCATTAGTAAATAATACCGGCATTCTTGTTTCTGTGTCCTGATCTTCCTAGCTGTGAGCAAATTGCTGCTGCCATGCCTTCCCTGCCCCGAGGGACTATGCTCACTAAACCATGAGCCCAAAGACTTCTTTCCTCCTCTGTAGTACTTTCTTTCAGGTATTTGTCCACAGTAATGACAAAATACCCTAATATATCATGCTTTAGTATTCAGAAAAATATATAGGACTTCTTAATATATATATAGGACTTCTTAAATTTTTTACTTATGAGCCATTTCCCTGAAGAAACTTTCATACAAACCCAAGTATTCGGATATAAAAGTAGATATATAAGTCAAATTACTGATAATAAATAATAAATCAATTTATTTTAAAACAACCTTGATATATGATTTTTACCATTTATTACAGATGAAACAAATTTGCACACTAATGAAAGGATGTGTTTGCTTTTACATAAAAATAAGTTTTAGTTGAATATTAAATATGAAAGGACTTATAGCATCTTCCACAGTTTTTATTTGATTGGTATTTTGGTTTCATAATTATAAATGCTTGGAGTACAACTCCACATAAATATGTAGCACAAAATAGCAAAGTGTGTTCAGGGCCATGTTAAAAGCTGTTGGGAATTCTGTTCTAACACCGAGTCAAATTCACTGCCTTTTTCTGAAATTCAATTATGCAACTCAAACAGTAGCTTACATCTTTATTTTCTTGCTATATCAAATTTTTACTTAAAACATATTTATCAAAATTTTTATTTATTTTTTTTCAAACAGTATATTCTGAACATGGTGTCTCCTTCCTTATCTCATACAAGATTATTCTTGCCATCATCCCACCCATACAAGTTTTCTTTCTCTCTCTCTTCAGACAGCAAACAGACAAATACAAAAGGACTAAAAAACCATAAAGAAAACAAAACAAACAAGCAGGGAAAACGGTAGAGTAGCACATACACACATAGAGACACATATGCACTCACACAGATTCCTTAAGAAGGCAAAATTGGAAACTACAATAGGTAAACAAAAGATGGCTATGGTAAAAAAAAAATGCCCAAACAAAACACTATGAGACAAACTGTCTCTAAAGATACATACCATTGAGTTTGTTTTGTGTTGGCTGGGCAGGCAACCTGGCCTTAAGTGTGGTTTGTATACCCTCTGTGACACCATTGGAGAAAACTTTTTTTTTTCCTTTGTGAGCAACTGTCAATTAAATAGCTTCTTGATTAGGGATGGGGCCTCATTTCCAGTTCTGTTCTCAGTGCTGGGACCTCATTTGGCTTGGACATCTGTAGATCCCAAGCACAAAGCAGCAGTTTTTAAAATCAAACTTTACTAACACAATATAATCCATAGATATACTACTTTGATGGTTACATGCTAAAGAACATATTAAATAGGTCGGAAAACATTAAAAGATTCTGTTTTGCTTAATTAAACCACAGTTTCTGCATCGTCAGGAAACATTGCTTATATAGTAAAATCCCTGCAGTTTATAACAAGCTACAGTACTGAATCCGCGCCCATGTTTCAGGCTGTGCTTACTGCCATCACATGGTGTGAGGTGAGGGCATGGACAGGCTAAATGTACCATGTTTTAAATTCAGAACCATGACTGCAGTGAAGTTGCACAATGCAGCTTGGGCAAAGTGATGCCCGAAACACCTTGGATTCATTGCAGGTTTGATTTTGAATTAATTTGTGTGCATTGTGAATTAAAAAAAAAACAAGTTGCTGTTATTAAGTTTTTCATTTCCCTCCTATAATTTGTTATATGACCCCATAGGATGATGACCAACAGTTTCAGAATCTGTGACCTATATAGCATGAAGAATAAATGCACTGGTTAAGAGTGCATGACTGGTGTTCCAATGTGAGTCCTGCAACTTACTAGATGCAGATGTGGCCACACTCCTTAATCTCTCAGTATCTCCCTTAATGGAGATTGGTAATAGTATATCCTCGTAGGATTATCGAGATGATAGGAGAAAGTAGTAGTTACATACAAAGCACAGTGTTGCATTAGTATAACATTAGTGGACAGTTGATCCAGCTGTCACAGAGTCCCTTTGGAAGGGATGGCCCAGACTTGGTTTTCGGAAAGGAGGAAAGCAAGGAAGGACCTATCCAACTTGGCAAAAGCTTGTCATACAGGCTAACCAAAGGCCACATATGTGTTTCTTACATTCCTTGAAGTTCCTTTTCTGGGATTCATTTCCTTTGCTCTCTCAAAATTTCCGTTCATTCTTGCCAGTTCAAAGCCTTTTATGGAGATATTTTTGGGGGTTCAGTTTCCAGGCATTTCCTGCTACCTTTCCTTTCTGTCAGTTTCCTTTTGTGTGGACAGTCTGTTGTCTTGTGCTCACCAGAGCACAATCAGGCAACTTAGCAACCATCTTCATGTCCACAGTGGGGCAGCAGAGGCTGGGAGAAATCAGCCTCACCAGCCTACCTGCTTATGCTGCTTGCAATTTTCCTAAGCTTGATAGGGCACATCCCTGTCTGAGACCTGGTTTCCCTGTTTTTATACAGAGAGCCCTGAACTAGATGGGTTCAAGCTCCAGTATGCTACAAGCTCCAGTAACAAAGCCTGGCTGTGGGTCTGAATGTTTCTCTGCCTTCAGAAAATCAAAGGCGTTATATGCCTATTCAGCTCCCTGTTGGGATTTGCTTTCCATTAATCACAATTAATTCCATGGTTGTCTTTTTTGTTCTCCAAGAGAAAAGTAGATTTTCAAGTGATTTTAGCATACATAAAACTATATATAGCGGAGATGAATGTGTTCATTTGTTTGACAAGTAATTATTTTATTACAGAAAGATCAAAGTATCATGTCATATACATCAAAACATACAGCAAAAATATGTATTTAGAATAATCCTCTTATAAGCACGGATACTTCAAGGATACTGCTGGTAGTTGCCTGTGAGAGAGATGGATTTAGCCAAGGGCATTTCCTGGAGCCACTATCCTTTGGGGTAGCATTAGCTGGAAGTTGACAGTCCTTGAAAATTTGAGGCTCAGACATTGCTGAAAATCGCATTGCTGTCTGCACTAACGACCACAGAGATTGTGTCTCCATTGCGGAGAAACTGGGCTATGCTGGAGGAGGCAGGGGGAAATCAATGGGCGAGGGAACAACTTCATTTAACTGCTTATCTCTGGTGCCTAACAAACTTTTACATAGTGCAATGGCTGTACCCCCATCTTATTCTCTGTGCCATAGATGACTCATTTATTTTCTTTAAGCCTAATTTCCTATAGACAGTGAGAGATATCAATTACCTTCAGAAATGGTTCTGCATCAGAAAATTGGGCAGAGAAGTTTTGAAACACTACGTCTGTGAGTGAGGGGTGAGAATTAGAAAGCTGATCTGTTAGATCTCGCTGATCATCTTCTAGATTCAACAAAATGAGACATTTAAAGCAACGACACCCTATGCATCCCAGGGAACATGAGGCTATTTTCGTTCTGACTAGGAAAAGTAACAAAGGTGTTTATAAGCAGTTTTCTCCTTCCTGAAATAGTCTGCCTGAGAAACGGTGTTCAGCCCTGAATTAACTGCTTGTTCCAGTTCCAATTCTGCAACTCCAGAGGAAGAGAAGGCTCTCACAAATGCCTGAAGGGCAGATCCTCTGCTTGCCCTTATTTCCTGTTGTCTTGCTGAGGGCCTCCTAGGCACAGGTCTATGAACTGGTTGTTATACATCATACAACCACACGATGGCAGTAAAGCAAGGCAAATTCACTTTGCTTAGCACATCAGCGCTTCACTTTGGAGATTGTGACTCACACAATTTCTCTGCTTCCATTTCCTGCCCTGGAGTTGCTTCTGTAAGCTTCAATGCCAATTTCCGCTTCCTCTTTCACCTTTATTGTGTCCTAGTCTTTTCCCTTCTACTGTAGGATGAAACTCTGTCTTCAGCCTTTGTTTAAAAGCAGAACCTTAGACTCTATTTTTAAAAGTAGACGTTAACACATCAGCACCAGTCATAGGACGCTGACAGGAGGATGGAGTGAGATAATGTACGAATGATGTTCAGTGCAGGGCCCACACCGTGCAAAGGAAAACGGCCACAGGGAGGACTAAGATTATTGTTGTTATAGGTCAGACTAACCCAGAAGGTTGATTATCAAAGTGAAACGGCTTGCGAAGAAGAAAAGCAAGCACTACCACTCTCCTCGGAGCAATTCCCTGATGAGGTGACAGTTACAGGGGCAAAAGGATATGTTATGGTTACGTCATGTGGTTTCCTGTGCAACTGTCACGAAACCTCATCTAAGTGAATTGTAAGAAATGGTGAGAAAGATAAAAATTTATCTCTCAAGTGAAAGCCCCTAGCACAGCACCAAAATAGGGTAAATTCTAAATAAAATGGATTCCTTTCAACGTTTTCTTTCATGGGCTAATGATACACCTTACTTCAGGCCCCAGTGAGCTGGACCTAAGAATCCAGGGATTCTTCCCCAATGATACAGGTTCAAGGGATCTGTGAAGGAGCCTGGACGTCTGCATCTTGATGTCTCAAGTATTTGTAGGGACTGTGACTGAGAGAGAGGAGCTGCAAACTACTCATGCTAGGCTCTGCACTAAATGTTATTTTTGTTTTAGAGGTTTTTTTTTTTATGTGCCATCATAGTTATCCCCTCAGTTGTGCTGTAAAGCAAATAATGCCACTTCTGTTTTCCCCATGAGAAAGAGAAGCTCGCAAAGGCTAGATGACTTGCCCATGGCGATCCAGTTTGGAAGGGGCAGGGCATGCTTTCAAATGCAGTTTCCTATAACTGCCATGCCGGGTGGTTCTCCCTGAACCACACTGACTCTCCAGTTCCAAAACTGCATAATCCTAGTCGCTATACCTCCTGACTAAGTTGGGGACTTTGAGAGCCACTTCATCTCTCTGTTAATTCCGTCTTGGGGAATAATATCCCTGCCAATAGCTTTGACTTAGTGAATGGATAAAACTCAGGAAACAAGATTGGCTGGAATAGTGGGAGAAAAAGATACATTGTCAATTAGGAAGCACTGTACTCATATTGGATGGTATAAGTTGAGGAATATGTTATGACTGAGGGGTTTGGGACTGATAGGCACCAGATCCTGTGGTGTCATGGTTAATGCTCTAAACTCTCAATCCAGTGTTCGTATCTCAGTGGAACCTGTTCTTTGAGGAAGAGACCTGGCCAGTCATTCTCGTCAACTCAGACCATGAAACCCAATATAAACAGACTGCCCGTGCGTGCTTCAGCATTGCAGGGGGCATGGTTTACTTCTTCACTTCTTTGGGGGCTGATTGACATATTTCTGTTAGGTGATAAAGACTGGATAAAAATAGCCAGTGCTGTCAGGCAGTGGTGCTGCATGCCTTTAATCCCAGCATTCGGGAGGCAGATCTCTGTGAGTTCAAGGCCAGCCTGGTTGACAGAGTGAGCTCCAGGACAGGCTCCAAAGCTACACAGAGAAACTCTGTCTCCACAAACATATATATAATGCTTAAAGCTGGCTTTGCCAGGATAAGTCCCAGGAAATTGCTTGAATAAGGATTCACTCATTCCTGATTCCTGTGACAGTTCTAAGCTCTGGCCCTTTACCATTCTTAGTATTTAAAGATGTGTCAAAATAGAGGTAATACTTCCTTATATCTTGCATGTTCACTATATATATAAAGTATTGAATAAATCACTATAAAATGCAGAGTCCAAAGAGCTTGTAGTTTGTTTAGGGAAACAAACCATGCAGGCATAGAACTAATAACTGATGATGATGTTAATCCAAATATATGCCATTAGCAGCAACGAATGTGGCAATGCTAAGGCACACAAAGGGAACGCTAGAATCGTGTCTTCCTTGTCTTAATATCCACTCTCACTTGGTTTACTGGAGACCTCTCTTTCTTTCCCCCCTCCATCTTTTTCTTCCTCTTCCTCTTTTTCTCCCATGTCTTTAGATTCCTAAAGATCCTGCAGACAATTTCCTTGATTTCTCTCACTCTTTGGTTCAAGCGATCTTTATGAGATGCAAATCTAATGTCATGCTTCTTCTTTACCGATTGTGTCTTCCACTTTACTTTCAGGATGGAGTCTAGACTCCACAACAAGGCCTGCATGGACCACACTCAGGATTTCCACTCTTGCCTAGCTAGCCTGAAAACACCAGGTCCTTCCCACTGTTGTAATTTTGCAGTTCTCACTTTATTCCCTAAGAATGTCTCTTTTCCCTTTCTGATATGACTAAATTCTTAATTCACTTGAAAGTCTTTTCCCCTTTGAACTGGATTCGCTTGCCTGTCTGCATCCTTGTATTACTGCATCATAGCACTTGCCAAATTACTAGACCATTTCCTCACACCACTTCCTGGTTTTGATCTTACCTATGAGAGAGCAACTTGTTCATAGAACTTACCACAGTGCCTGGCATGTGGAAGTATCTGACAGATATTAACAACTTCTGTTTCAGTTACTGGCTTATGCTGAGAAAGTCCAAGAGGTTGCAAGCAGAGGGCTATTGAGCAGATATGAGAGGAGAGGGACCAATAGCTTAGAAGGCAAGTGTCTTAGAGAGCTCATGCTGAATGAATGCAGTCCAATATTTGCTTAGCTAGTTTTTGACTTCTCTCCTTAGGGAGGATGTCCAAAGCTATTCTAAGAATCTGCTCTAGGTATAATTAATGGGATGTACAAAGGGCAACATGATGATATGGGCAATTTTTTTAATAAAAATAAATTTTTAATAAGTACCTATTGAGCCTTATCATTTTTTTTAGTGGCAAATAGTTTATTGGAGAGAGTCGAGACAGAACCTGGTTATGATTAGCGTGCTGATCAATACAGGGTTTCATTAGAAATTCTCACATTTTGTGAGTCTTTTATTGATTTTCTTCTTCATTCTGTCCATTTGAGTTACACCTACAGTTCGTTATCAAAACTCTAAGAAGGAATATAGTGTGTCTTTAAAATAAAGAAAAAAGAATCGCCTAATTGTCGGTTCCTATTTCGGTTAGATCATTAAATAGGTTATTCCTGAAATCCACAGCATTTACTATATGTATATAACAGCTGCCAAAAATGTACTTACAATAATAAAAAAAAATCACCATTGAAAAAGATCCCAACATACATTTGACCTAAGGCAACCAAAGGCTGCTTTCCAAACACATTATTACTTTACTGCATAACTAAATATATACAAACTTAAGTAAAGTCCTTGTTCTGTAACATTTAATTATAGTGCTGTGTGTAAGTCAGTTCTGCGAATCCAGGAGAGCTAAAGCCTTTAACTTACTTTAGCATAAGCTATGAATGTGATAAAAGCCAGAAACTCTAGCTGAGCTCAAAAGCTTATCAAGTCAGCAATTCTTAAACATGTACCCATAGACATATGTCATAAAACAAAAGGTAGTTGCTTTTTATTGTGCTTATATTTTTGTGTGGTTTATGAAGAATTGCTTATGTGATAAGATTTTAGGTAGGGCTGGAGAGATGGCTCAGAGGTTAAGAGCATTGCCTGCTCTTCCCGAGGTCCTGAGTTCAATTCCCAGCAACCACATGGTGGCTCACAGTCATCTATAATGAGATCTGGTGCCCTCTTCTGGCATATAAACATACATGAAAGGAGTGTTGTATATATAATAAATAAATAAATCTTTAAAAAATATTTTAGGTAAATATTTAGCTGATCTACTGTTAAACACATTTAAAAAATAGTCTATTTCCCACTATTCCTGCAGACAAAATCCTGAAGGGCCAAGTACAAAAGATAATACGATCACTGTCCACGCTTCAGTGCAGGGCTCTGTGAAGCTCTCAGGACCCGGATCCCCTCCCTCTCCATAGCAGCCCCATCCCTCTCTAACCTTGAGGCCACGTGCTCCCCAGTATCCTTGGATTTTTCTCTTTCTCCAACATCATACTTATAAAAGCAGTAGAAACAGACCACAGATAACTTAAACAGAAAAAGACATATCCAATGCTACCAGGTAGAGGACAATCTCTTGAGGAAGAATAGAAAGTGGGGATCTGCAGTTACATAGCCAGAAATGGCATCTAAACAGGGCCAGAGAGCTAGTTCTGAGATGCCAACCCTAGCTTCAAACATTTTTTATTTTTGAATATTTTCATACACACATATATGGGAGGGGTTGAAGAAAAGAAGACATCGGACCCCTGGTGCTACAGTTCTAGGTGGTTGAGAGCTGCCATGTGGGTGCTGGGAACCAATCTCCGGTTCTCTGCAAGAGCAGCAAGTGCTCTCAATAGCTGAGTGGATCTGTACGGCCATCACTAGGCAGACACTAGGTATGCTGGCAGCCTTGTGACCAGGACAGGGATGCATCAGAATTGCTATCACTAGGACAATCCCAATGTCTGCTGTTTCCTTTGGTTTCAAATTCTTTTTTTATTATTATTTTTTAACAAAATACAGTAAGATAAAACAAAATGCATCATGTTAAAATT